>NC_134456.1:22597345-22897345 GCF_047948215.1 Lycorma delicatula | reverse complement strand
TGTATGTTGTGCTATAAAAATAATTTATCAGGATATTGACTTTGCAGTATTGTCTTAATGACCCTTCAGTTTTAGAGAATTATTAAGAAATTTTGCGTTAAGTGACTAAATTGGCTTTTAAAAAATCGTGGTATGAATCAGCTACTTTTCTCATTTTATTGTAATTATTAATAAGGACCACTACAACTGTCATTATTGGTTAGACTTTTTTTTTGTTTAACTGTTTTTAATCTTTTTTTTGTTTAAATATAACATTTTTAACATTGTCATTAAAAGTGGAGTGAAATTTTAACACAGTATGGATTTGATAATAGTTTATTTCTAATTGTGGCACAATGTGTTTATTTGATTATCAGTATTTATTTTTAAGCCCAAAGCTTTTACTAATTAACCTTCAAAAATTAGAGAATATCTGAATCTTGATAATTTCTATTTTTCGTTTAGCTGTTATATATTTTACTTCATGGTTTTTATCCTAAGTACAGTTTAAAGAGTAATTTATATGCACCATATCCCTTAATTGTGCTGTCTCAGTGGTGCAGTTTATTTAAATAAGAGCTAAATGATCAATGTAACTTAGTTAAAAAAACTACACTATTATAATCATGTTTTTAATTGAGCTTCTTTACATAGATAGATTTTTTAATATAATAATATATTTTATCATCCTCATTAAAATGCATTTGTTGTGTTTGTTAAATTGTATAAGAAAATAATTAAGTGCAAGTGAAAAATTTCTTAGATTTCATTCTATTTTAGAATTTTTATTTATTTTTTTTTATTATTGACAAATATAAACTGTGAGGCTTAAAATAGCTATTTATATCTTTGTAGTTGATACTGGATAATGATAATAGATATGTTTATAATTTATCAGTTATGAGAAATACTTTTTGATATGAATTAGCCATAAGTGTTATGGATTACATTTATCTTAATATTTTCATGTGTTATTGATCTATTAATTAAAATCATGCTTTCTACCAGCAGGCTGGTATTATGTAATTGTTAGTATCTGATAAAACCAAATTAAATTTTAATATTTTTTTCTGTAATTTTCAAAAGAAATTCTATAATGAGATTAAAGTTGTAAAACATACAAAAAGTCAATTAAATTTGCTTTATTTCTGTGTTATAATCCAGATTATCAGAGTATTGCTTTAACATCATATTTTAATTTTCAGTTTTTTCTGAAATCTATGTTTTAATTGTTTTCAACTATTACAGTTTTAGTATATTTCTTTATTTACTCTTTTTCAGTGAGTATTTATACTATCTTTCCCTTTGCTTTTGGTAACCCATATTTTCTTTTGATATGATTATTGAATTACTAAGAGTGATGGATGTATGAATGTAACTACTTGAAAATTTTTCTGAAGATGATTTAATTTTTAAGGTTTATTTGCATGCATTATGTTGGTTCTTATAATGTTATGATTAGATAAAAATGTTTCTGTTGTATGTAAATTCTTTAGTCTATATAAAATAGAACTGTATCTATATACAATATCAGACTGATTTTTATGATTTGTGAAGATGTATTTATAAATAATTGTAAGAAAAAAGTCTTACATTTTAATGTGTGAAAAATGCCTCCAACAGTAGCTCTTTTATTAGTAATGGTGTGTTGTAATACTGCAACACCATAAAAAAAATAATAAATTTAAGACAATTGAACAATGCTTCTAATGCTACATTAAAATTCCTAGGTATTTCCCAATCATAGAAATTAACATCCATAGTTCCTGGTTAACTGATCATCTATGAGTATCCTTAATAAAATATAGTTAAGTTAGCATACATATAAAAAAAGTTAGTTAAGTTAGTATACATATGAAAAATATTCAAATAAACTACTAATACATAAAAAATTTGGTTTTATTGAAAAACATTATTAAATGTGATAAAAATTATCATGGATAACTCATAAAGATAAATATAAATTACATTTTATTATTCTAGTTACAGATTGTTAAGAAATATTTCTTGATCTTCTATTAAGTGACTACAAAATCATATTGTCACACGTTCGCAACTCAATCAGAATGTTGAGAAACTAACAATTAAAAATGTTTATATAATTACAATTTTTTTGTTTTAAGAACATAAAAAAATACGACAAATCAATAATAATAATGACAACAATTAACAATAATAATAATAATAGTAATAACAACATCAAAAATAATAATAAACATCAATAATAATAATAATCAATAAATTACATACAAAATAGAATTTCAAGTAAGGGCAGAATTTATTACAAATAGTTAAATCATAAAAACCAGAATGCAGTTTAGTTGACTTAAGACATTATAATGACCACTAACATTAACACCTTTAACAATTAGTATACTATTAACTACCAGATAAGACAAGTCTAAAGTTCATTCACTGCAAATACCTTTCCTGTTTAAAATAGAACTTTCCTAACAATTTATGAATGAGTGTAATACTTTATTCCTTTCACTAATTGTCTAAACAGCTTCCTGCATTCATCCACTATCCACACTGGAATGCTTGTGATGTCACTTCAATCCTGTCGAACACAACCTGAAGCACTCTACTTATACTCACTTAATACTCCTTGCTTAATATTTACCACCCCACTGGTTCAAACTGTGTTTATATATCCTGACCTGCAAAACCGGCCACATTCCTTAACTGTTAAAACGTGAGAATTATTGTCTGTACCCTTACATTTTCCATAAATTCCTACTCTGGTGTGGTAATCCTTCTCATCAAACAACAGCTGTTGGAGGTGTGCCATTGATAGTATTACAAAAAGCGATTGTTAAACGGATCTATCAGCCATAGAAAATTATCCCTTCTCGATTCCTTTCATTTTTTTTTTCTCGTACTTTCTTCTTTATTGGAAGGAATCTGTTATTCAGGTCCATTATACTGGTCTTGTTACAATATTTTTAATTTCAGTGATATTTGTGTACTTAAAATTAATGCAGACACTGTTTCCTTCAAAATTGAAAAATATTTTTAAAACAACATAAAGAGATAATGCAAATTTTGAGTCGTCTTAAATAAAAATTCCTGTAAAAAATAAAATAGTAAAGATCATTCAATTATTATAAAAGCTGATTGGGTAAATATTACTGTTATAATAAAAATAGTATTACGTAACTGAAATATATATTCATAAAAACTAAAAGCCAGCCCAGCAATAAGTTTAATATGACATTTGTAAAAATCTTGAGTAATTGTAAAAAATCTTATTTAAATAAAATTTTCATAAAAAATCTAGTTCCTACAGTTTCCAGTCTTATGTGACAAATGCATTTAGTCACCTTTATACATACCCATCTATCATCAGTTGGCATAGTTTTTTGGATTATAACTTCTTTGTTTTAATATAAAATTACTCTACATCCAATAACATTTTTAATTTCAGTCATTACAACAATACTTTTAACATATCTAACTTATTACAAGATAACAACTATACATTTAGCTTGATGTTTACTTTTTACAGCTTCTCTTATTTACATTCTACTTCTCATATCTATCTACATGAAATGTTGCTATAAGTAATTATATTGTAGCTATGTTTAACCGTAAAAACAACCTAAGTATTTCATCTTGATTTTAATTAATAGAAGTAAATTTTTTATATCTGATTGTCTAAAAATTATTCAAGGATATATGATAGATGTGGAGTTTGATAACTGATTTGAACATCTCATTACAAATATTGATTTGGAATTATACTTTGCCTTTTTATAATTTTTCTTTTCTGTTGTTAGGTGCCATAACCATTTTTTTTCTTTTTTAACTTTCTGTAGCGTGTGAAAATGCCATGCCTGACCGGGATTCAAATCCAGGATCTCCAGATGAAAGGTCGAGACACTACCACTCGCGCCACAGAGACCAGCCGTAACCATATTGGTTGAAGGCAACCTAACATGTCACTCCAAAAATGGTATAACCATTCTCAAGAATTACCACCATCCATGTGAAGCTTTCTACAAAAAATGAAAAGTAGGATCATTTCCCGTTGTCCTCTTTAGTGAGTCCTCTTTAATTTACTGTTACACATCAGCATACCAACTCCACCAAAACGCAGGTGATATTTAGCTCTACAAGCTAGATCTTCACCCCTCCTCATCATCAGGTTTGGGATACAGTGGACATGTAAATAACTCCTCAAAGCTAAGTTTGATTGGTGTTCTGTACCTCATGTGCTTTATGTGCATCACAGATATTAGAATTATTGAAAAGAACAGATGTGTGTAAAAAAATTAATTTTCTTTATAACAATGCTATATATATATATATATATTTTTTATTCTATTGATATATACTGCCTTGCCTCAATACTGGAAGCAATATCTGTACATTTAAATAAATAAGTTAATACATGTGTTCCATTTTTATTTTATTATAACATTTTTGATATCCTAAATCACAACTACTCAAAGCCCATTGATATGTTATTTGATAACTGTTTTACAGTTTCAGAACTGAAGTAGAAAAATTTAAACAGTCACATCAGTAATGATTACATTTTATCTTATTGCCGTTATTACTCCTCTAGTGTTTGCATATTTTCTTATGTAGACTGAATCCACTCTATTCAAAATTATTGATGTGATAAGTTTCAACTTTTCTATTTTATATTTTAATACAGTTAATGTATACTATTTGATTCATATAATGACGTGTTATATAACTTTTTTAATATGTTTGGTATCCTTGTTGATGTTGCAAAGTAACTCTTCAGGAAATCTGAACGAATATAATTTAAAAAATTAAACTCATTAAGTTAATTATTATCTGAGATATTTTGAAGATATGGTATTTTACCTATAGGAATTTAAATGAGTTTTTAAGAAATTGGATGTGTTTTATTGGGAGAGTGAACGATCCATTTTTAGGTGTAAGTAGGTGTATTATTGAATTATTGGTTGAAGAAAGTCCAGAATTGGCTGCTATTAATGCTGCTGTAATTTACTTGCTAATTGTTAAAGCCTGTGAAAATTTCTAGATTGATTTGCAGTAGTAGCAGCCTATCACATTATTAATGTTAGTCTCAAATAAATGTATTTGCAATTAGGCTATCTGTTAATTAATACTATTACCTCTGACAAGCCACATCATTGACACATTTAATGCTTCATTTTACTGAAGATTGAATGATTATTGCTTTACTTGAGGTTTCTTATTTTCTAAAAATTATATCCATTCTTTATTTGAAAAAGAATTATCAAAACTTATGGAATGTATTTTTTATCCTTACCAGTAAATATGTCTTTATAATTTGATTTATTAAGTATTACGCATATCATCCTTCTTTTGCGACTTCATTATCATTATATGTTTCTTATGATTTCATTATTGTAGAATTTTACAATTTTATTACTCTAAATATATGTTATGTCTATTTTTTATTCATTTTAGTCAAAGTGATGTTGCTGCAGTAGATGTAAACATGGGATGTCCAAAAGAGTTTTCTGTAAAAGGTGGTATGGGTGCTGCTCTTTTGTGTAATCCTGATAAAGCAGAGGCAATCATGAGAACTTTAGTGAAAGGATTAGATTGTCCTGTTACATGTAAAGTAAGAGTACTTCCTGATCCTGATGAGACTGTAGAATTTTGTCAGAGACTTGCCAATACTGGTATCGCTGCTATTGCCATTCATGGTCGCACAAAAAATGAAAGACCTCAACATGTAAATCATAATGATATTATACAGCTTGTTGCCAAGAATCTGTCTATACCTGTTATTGCTAAGTAAGTGAAATCTCTCAACTTTATTTGTGTAATATTTAATTTTCTGTCAATATATTTAATCTTGACAATTCTCAACTGGATCATATACAGTATATCTAATAGTATTAATTAAATCTAATATTAGCTATTAGATTGTATGAAAAGTTCTGAGCCTAACATACAAAGACGTATTTTTTCTGTAAAATAGAGTTTTATTTTTCAACAAAGTCTCCTTTCAAGTCGATACAGTTTTTCTTCTTTAATTCTTCCAAACAGTAGCTGGCATTTTTCTCCTCAAAATAGGCATTTACATATGCAATAAACTTGTCATCCAATGAAAATCTCCTTTCTCAAAGTGAAACTTTAAGGTTAGTAAACTACAAAAAGTCGCTTGGTGCAAGATCTGGTGAGTATGGTGAGTGGTCAACCAATTCAAAGTGCAATTCGTGAATTTTAGCCATAGCGACTGTTGAAGTGTGAGCAGACGCATTATCCTGATGGAAAACTACTTTCTTCTTCTTCAAATGTGGTCTTTTTTTGCAATTTCTGCCTTCAGCTTGTCAAGTTATGATGCGTAATACTGTCCCATTATTATTTTACCTTTTTGAAGATAATCAATAAACAAAATTCTGTTACTATCCCAAAAAACATGATATCGGTGGTAGTTGCAGTTATTTTGGCTGTCCCGAACCCTCATTATCAACCAAGCTGGTATGACCATGTTTAAATTCAGCTGCCCATCTTTTCATGGTGGCAAATATGGAACAGAGTCCCCATAAATAGTGTCCAACTTGGTTTTAATTTGTGTAAGCATATTGCCTTTCAAATGCAAGTATTTAATCACAGCACGGTATTTGATTTTTTCCACTTTCACTAAAACACTCCCAATGACTTACTCAAACGATTATCAAACAACAACTGAGCATCCAAAATGGCTGAAATTTTAGTGAATACTTTTCAATGTATGTGCGAATACATTCCCTAACTTTTGAGAGTGCTGCCATTTTCATGTTGAGGCTCAAAACTTTTCAGACAACCCTTGTATATCTGATAAAAATTTAATTATTAAACATCTGTATAGTATAATTCATGTTTTTTTCCATCTGGCCATTTGATGGGTGTAACAGAAATTATACCTAGCCTGTCTTGGGGGAGTGCTGAGTGTTACTGAAAGTTTTTTACTTTATATATGATTGTTGGATCTTGGTTTGTATAGCAGGATGATAAAATTTATTTGCAATACCTTATTGCATGTTTTTTATTCCGTTTAGTATATTTAGTAGTTCGATACTAAAGTTGTAATTTTGAAGCTTTTTTTGTCTCATTAGGTACAATAACTGTGATTGAACAGGCAAAATTATTTAAGAAATGTCTTCCTCACAAAAAATTCACTGCTGTTTTCAAAAACCATAAGCATCTTTCTTATAGATATGAAAGTGAAGAACGAAGTGCTTTCCCACTGCTTTCTTCACTGGACTAAATATTGTGATATATATGTATATATATATATATATATATATATATATATATATATGTATTTATTTATTTATTTAACAAATTAATGTCCTACTTTATAACATGCAATGTACATTTTAACTATCTTACCTATGATAAATTTTATCCCTTTCCAATCCATGTTTTATTAAGCACCTTAAATATTATACTTTTTCTAAACATCAGACTAATTTTTCCTTCATTTTCTCTATCCCTGTTGTGTATAAGTATGTCATAATCACCTTTTTAGGTAGAAGTTGAATAATCAGTGATAAGTAAATCGTGAGTGCCTTTTCTATGATTGTTTGCTTCCCTTTTCATCCCTACCTCCTTAGTAGATGAGTGAAAAAAAATCTGTTTTTTTTTTATATCTTACTGCCTGAGGTAAACATACCTCCCAGGTTTCTAACACTTTCAGTTTTGGCCACCTTTTTTAATCCCTTTGGGCTTGTTGATCAATATAATATTTCATTATCTTTGGTTGATACCTCTTTGGGAATAACTATGCCAAATTTCAGCTTTCCAGTCATTCAAGAAACCGGAGAATTAGTGATCAGCCATTGAGGGCCTTCTTATTTACGTAGATACATAAATAACAGGTTTGTAGACTGTCTATGGAGATATTTTTAATCTTGCACATTTTGTAATATTAATATTTTTAAAGTTTTAATATTTTATTGTACATTATAAAAAATTTGATTTAGTGCTTATCTTTTAAAGAAGTTCCAATAGTTTTAATTATTATAATTCAAGTCTGAAGTCTGTGTCAAAGCCTGAAATTTGTTAGAATGCATTAGTAATATTTACAGTATTCTTAGTTTTATGGTTGCATTCAATTGAAATACTCTATTTTCATCGTGTTTAATTTCAGTGGCGGCTCTCTTGAAATAGAAAATTATGAAGATATGGATAAATTTAAAGAACTTACTGGTTGCAGTAGCACTATGGTTGCTAGAGCAGCAGAATGGAACTGTTCAATATTTAGGAAAGAGGGAAAACTGCCTATTAATGATGTTATTACTGCATATCTTCGTTATTGTGTTGATTATGATAATAACCCATCAAATACTAAGTATTGTATACAAAATATGTTACGTGATTTGCAAACTACTACTGATGAAGGAAAATCATTATTAGAATCTCATTCACTGGAAGAAATGTGGTATGTTGAAGTTTTTAATTATATTTAGAACTTTTAATGATAAAATTTTAAATATTAGGAATTGACTTTAAGGAAAAAGTAGTTACTACTTATCTTGGGTAACGTAATATTAATTTTATACGTGGTGTGAAGGAATTCTAGGAGTAAGACACATTCTTAGTTGTTATTTTTATGAAGACACTCATTGTATAATGTGTTTTATGCACATGTATTAGCAAATTAGTTAACTGAATAATGTAATGAGTCTAAGAATAGGATAAAAGTAAATTATTGTACTTAATTCTTACACCATCATGTGCTTTAAAGTAGAGGTTAGAAGTCTTCCTTGAAAGCAAGTAGTATATAATTTTTAGCAGTATAAATTTATAGTTTTATCCAAGTTATTTTCCATTATGAAAACTTTCCCAAAGTTTGTAATCATCAAAAGGAGTGATCATTTTTTATATGCTTATTTTCAACATAACTGTTTCTGTGAGAAAGTTTTTGTAAGCGAGTGTTCATATATTGGTCTCTTGGGGGATGGGGACATGTGTTCATATAAAAATATTCTAATCATTAACACAGTATTTTATTGCTTGAGTATGTAAAAAATTTCCCAGCTGATTTATTTACAAGACTTAATAACAAAAAAAATATAGTTTATTTGCTGGCACTTATATGAGATTCATGTCACAATGCAAACCTTTTAAATTTATATTGACTTAATTTATTTTTTGTTGCTATAAAAAATGTTTTATTTATAGATTCTGAAAGGTAGAATAATCTTAATGTTCATTTGTTAATGTGAAATATTTAACAAAACCATTTTTAAAATGGCTTGTATTATTTTTATATAAAAATTTAAAAAGAATAATGAGACCAAGTTAAAAAGACTGTACTACTAAAAAATAATGCTTTTTTGGTTTGAATTTTAGAAGACAACACTTTATTTTAAGGAAACAATTAATTACAAAAAAACTTACTAGACCTTAATTTGATCCAGACTTCAGAAAATCAAAATTTGAAAAAACTGGAAGATTCTTTAGTTGTGGTAATTTTAATTGTTTTATTTTTTAAAGTTTATTTAACAATTTTTAGTTTTATTTTAAATGGTGATAGACCTACAAAAATAAAAACAAAAAACACTGCATTGCTAAACCACATGTTAGAAACATAAAGATGAAAAATCTATATTTTGTCAAAAAAAGAATGTAAAGAAAAATGTACTGAGACAGCTATCGATGTATTGTAAAGCACTTTGGAAAGTAGGAATATGTTATATCCCTGCTATTATTTGTTCACAGAGATATATTACATCCCTATTTTTTGCAGTAATATATTAACTATCAATTTGTGTATTTTATATATATATATATATATATATATATATATATATAACAAGCAACCTTTTTCAATTTTACTTAAAGTACTTATATAAATGTCTGAATGAAATATGTAACTTCTGAAATTTAGTAACTTCTGTCTGTCAATGGAAGTTCATATTAATTGTCTGGATGTAGTAGTGGTTTAAGAGATCAGTGTTTAATAAAATGTGGATGAAGTAAAGTGAAGCTGTTAATAAACCTTGAATTAGTACAAACATAGAATGTATTGTAGTTAGATATTCAGTAAACAATTTTGTAAAATTTCATCATAAAGATGAAAATCTTTCTTCTCTTTCTCTCACAAATTTTGTGAGACTAGTAATGTTCTGTAGACGTTCTTGAGAGTGTGATAAGTGATAAATTGTGTACCCATAAAATCTCTTAGAAAGTTATTGTCAAATACTGGACTGTCTGCAGTTTAGGTTTTAAGGGCTGTAGAAAAATTAAAATTACATATTTAGAAAATTTTTTTGTTAAAAAAATTGAATCAGTTAAATGAATTGGACTAAGAAAAACATTTACTGTTATTATTGGTTTTGATCTTTTATAGATGAAAATAGAATTGAGGTGCTGTACTGTGTTTATTGCAGTGATCAAATTTGGTTTCACCTGGGTGATTATGTAAACAGCCAAAATAGCTGTATATGGACAAAATAACAATCATTATGCATATGCTTGTGTGTGTGCTCATACACACATTCACAGACTGACATTTGGTGTGCATTTTCCAGTTACCATGTAGTCCTTTATTCTTTTATAAAACCACTGAAGGTAAAGTTTGTTGTGACTTGATCAAACAGTTATTGCACATTGTTAGAGGAAAACAAATGGAAATGTTGGTTTCATCAATCACTAAGATACTGCTTATGAGATAATATAGTTAAATTTTTTTTTGTTATTACTTGATTTCAAAAAAATTGTGATTTCCAGAACTTCTATCAAATTCTTTCCTTTGGGAATGTTTAAAGATTGTAGTTTGTTAGATCAGTTTCATATATTTGATGAACTGAAAAGTAACATTGGAAGTAACTAAAGTTTAAACTTCAAATATTGTTAATGTGACTGTGTTTTTTTTAAAGCTATGTATGATTCTGAATATTTTTATAATTTGGGATAAAACTCAGAGTTTAGTAGTTTTGTCTTAATAGATAGTTGATGTACATGTATTAAATTTATTATTGATACAAAATGTTTATCAATATAAAACCTTTGAAACATAAGAAAAAAATTTGCATATGTGTAGAACTGGTACTATTCTGTGTTGCTTCCAAAGAATCTGTTTAGTCTATCTAACAAAATAACATTCTTCATTCAGTAATCAATACTTACTTTGATTTGTTCTTGGATCCTAAGAATTTAGAATTCCTGTAATAACAGAAGATTGACAGCAACACTTATCAATTGCTTATATGATTGCCAACTGATTTATACAATTGGTTTTAATTTTATATTTTCTGGTTTTCTTTACATTTCTATGCAATTGCCTTAATTGTAAAAACGTTTTTTTTTTTTTTATTGTATAGCACAATATGGGGTATTGGAGATTACTGTAAATCTAAGCAGTTAGAATTTAGGAAAAAAGGACTATTTATAAGAAGAGATATTGTACCTGAAAGTGCCGCAGATCAAAATTCTGACAGTGATGTTACTGAATTAAAATGTGCATTTTTAAGAAGTTTATATAAAAATGATAAATTGTTACCAAAGACTCATCTATGTACTTGGGCTCGTAGAAAAGGTTATGATGATCCAGTATATGAAACTACTCAAGTTGATAAAAAATTTAAATCTGTTGTTACACTTAATAATACCAAGTATTCATCTTCATTTTGGTAGGTAGTATAAGTATAGAACTACATTAAAATTTATCATAATGGATTAAAAAATTCACTTACAAAAACAGATTTATTTGTTAAATTGTAAATAGAGTTAAATTGTCACATTTAGTAATGAATTTTATCTAAATGTTAGTACTGCAATAGTACTAAAAGAGGAGTACTATAATATATACAATAATAATATTTCAGATCAGTGAAGAAAACATTGGGAAACCAGCTCACTCCTCATATTCTTAATTAATCCTGCCTTTTGGTATTTTTTTCTTGAACATTGCTCTGCCAATTTTTTTGGGTGCCAGGTTAAATTATAACCTGGTTATATAATGATTTTGTATGTCAATCTTTATAATTTTAGTAATATACCATAACAGACAATCAAATGGTAAATTATTATATATAGTAAATTATATATAGTAAATTATTATATATATACTATTTTTACATCAAATAGCTATCATATTTAATTGTAAAATTTAAAACAATTGCAATATTTTATTTGTGCTTTGAAATTATATATTTTTCCCAGTCTGAATGGAAAGAGTTTTTTTTCTTCAGAACACAGCAGTTTTACAAGTAAACTTCTCTCTATAAATCTTGGAACGATCCAAATTGGTGAGAGATCTCACAAAAATGTAAATGAGTAAGGAATGATTGCTGAACGGAAATAATAGCTCTCGGTATTTGCTAAAGGGAACCAAGTAATTGATGTTTGATTTTACCTGATCGGGAAACTATATAACTTCAATCCTCCACTGGAACCCAGCTTGAGTGTAAAAGAACAACTTGACCCCCATAGGAGAAAATCGTTTGACAATCCTGGCCGCCACACCATCCCCTCTGCTTCAGCCCTGATAGGCTGCAGGCTTTACCAGAAGTTGTCTTTTAGACCATCACTTATAAGCAGAGCAAGTTGCATTTTCAATTAAAAATTACTGCTACAAATTTATTGTAGATAAATTTGAATATTTCAAAAGTCTTCCAGAAAGTTCAAAGTATTTGGTAAAAATTAGATTTAAATTCATTCATCTGTTAGAAAGTTGCAGGAGAAGGAGAAAAAAAGGACAAAAAGCATGGTGAAATATCTTTTGTCTGTTACAGTTAAAAGTACTGGGGTGAGAATTAAAAGTTCTTTGGTTACTTTTATACAGATTTGAATACTAGATTGTGAATACCGGTGTTCTTTGATGGCTGGGTTTCAATTAACCATACATTTCAGGAACGGTCGACCTGAGACAGTACAAGACTACACTTATCCTCTGAAATAATACCTTCTAATGGTTCTAGAGGCTAAACAGAAAAAGGAAGGGTATAGAAGTATAGAATAATTAAAAATTACATTATTAGCTTATTAATACTTACAACAGCTTTACTTACACATAAATCTGAACATATTTTGGTATGTATTATCTGTACCAAAGCATTTTTAGAAGTTATCAGATGTGTCAAAGTATTTAGATTGAGTTTTGAATAATAATAATTTCTCTATTAATGGGTTGTTATTGTTAGCCTGATACATTAACTTTTCATTGATAATTTAGTAATTGTTTTAGCAAGTTGTGGCAACCTTGTTTTACACTTTGATGTTTTCCAGTATGTGGATATTAAATTTATGGAAACCTGTCCAGCCAAATTTAAACTCTAAAAGAGAATGAACTAAGTCATATATATTCAATGACTTTTATCTATACAACTATGTTTTTTTTTATTACTTTAATTTCTCTTTAAAAAATAAGTGGTATATCCCATTTTGATTTTCATTATG
Organism: Lycorma delicatula; assembly: GCF_047948215.1. NCBI lineage: Eukaryota > Metazoa > Arthropoda > Insecta > Hemiptera > Fulgoridae > Lycorma > Lycorma delicatula. The sequence continues at coordinate 22,884,001 of NC_134456.1, read as the reverse complement.
TAAAGGGATTTTAAACAATTTAATAATTATAAACGCTTAATTAGTATGTTATTTTATACCATTAGTTTATGAAATCTATCGTTGTTTTATTATATTTTGAATTTGTATTTTTCTGATGATAGAAAGAAGAGTGCTTAATTAAAATGGAACTTAAAATTATCATTTTACCTTAAGGTGATTTTATAGTGATAGACAATGAAATATACAAAATTTGAATTTTTTATTACAGTTACAGTAAAACAAGTAATAACAAAATACATTGAGATTTAATAACTTTAAAATATGTGTTTTCATCTGAAAACATCAGAACAGCAATCTCTGTCTGATGACCAACTAAGCATAATCACTATCATCTGTTTTTTTTTTGTAAAAAAAAAAATGGTCTTTTTTTCTTTGGATATCAGTAGAAACAAAATAAAAATCCAAAATAAGTATTTAATTAATCTTGCTCTTTTTCAGGGAAAAAAACAAAAGATGGGCTGAGCAAGCTGCAGCTTTAGTTTGTTTGTGCATTCTTGGTATTGTTGATTCTCAGCCTTTGAAGGAAATTGGTGCTTTGGATTGGTAAAAGAATCTTATTTTACATTCATTATTTATGTCCTTAGTTAACTTTACATGCATATATGATTGTTACTTCAACTATTAATTTATCTGAGGTTTCTTTTCTTTCAACTTTATTTAATCTTATGTGAAATTTTTGGGGCTACTAGAATAATACTAAGTAGTATATCATAAAGTATTTTTTAGAAAATATAATGATAGCTTGGGTCTTAATTTTTGTATAAATAAGTTTAATCATAAAAAGAGATCTAAATGATTAACATTTTATTCTTTAAGTTAGTTTTTTTTATAGTTAGCAGACCTATATGATAATATATTATTTCATTATGTTTGTTAATGTAAATGCATTTTACCATATTAGCTGACTTACACTTATTGGAAGATCTTGTTGGTTTGGGGTCCGTAAATTGCTCTGCTAAGATTGCATTGTATTTTCTACGTTATCTTTTATCTCATAAAAAAACTAAAGTGAAACTATTTCATTTCATATCCATTGTCTTAATTTGTGTTTATAACATATGAATGGCATAATCTGGTTTAAAATAAAATTACAGGTGAATTTATTTTAATCGGTTACAGCAATTTACATTATTGGGTCTATTTGTCTGCCTTAGTCTTTCACCTTTATCAGTAAATTTTTGATGAAAAATATATTTTTGTTTTTAATCACTCAGGATAAGGAATTAGTATATGCAAACTGACAGCAAGGTACATTTCAACAAAACTTTCCACAATCAATAGTAATGTATTAAACAACTTTTCTTTGAAGTTTTATTTTTATTTTGAACATTAATAACATTAATGATACTCTGTCCTCCTTTTTTATCAAAATGAATTTTATTGTCTATTAGAATATATTTTATTGAAAAACAATCAAAGCAAACAGAATTTTGAAACTTTTTCTGTTTCAAAGGTTCCTCTCTCTCGACCTTGGTAAAACAAAATATTTCAATGGGGAGAAGAATTTAAGGAAATAAATTTTAAAATAATTTTCATTTGAAAAATTAATAAAATTTTTAAAAGCGAATTGGAAATTGCAGACGTTTGAATGGAATGGGCGAGTCTGAAGGGATCATTGGAATCCATGGTAGAAGAACAACTTCACCTTGAAACTTGCCGTTTAAAATGTTAGCTTCAAGAACATTGCCAATAAAATAATTTTATTTGAAATAAAGAAAAATTATTTCATTATTTCTGAAATGAATGTCTTTCCAGGTTGTAGGTAAGAACTGGTGACTAAAGGAACACCAGGTAATTCAGCTTGCATTCTGAGCTTTCATATATATATATATATAATTTATGAATTTAATTTTTTTTTAATGAGGTGAAATTATAAATTATGATTGATAAAAATTATGCTTTTTCTGAGTAGGCTATTCATTCATGTCTATCAAATACGTTATCAAGACAGCGGTGTCTAATTTTCCAACCTTTATATACAAAGTTATTCTATATTTTTTTATGACACTAAAACTTCATATTTTAATGAAACTGAAGAGGATTTTTTCTTTCATAATAATATTTTCTTACAGAAATGTAATGCAAGTGGTATAAAAAACTTACATATTTTTAGTTTAGTATGCGTCACATTATTTTTATTATATTATATTCTTTTTATTTAACATAATATTTAAATAATTTACTTATTACTAATAATAATAATTTACTAATTTTACTTATATATTTTTATTTAGACAAGTACTGTTAGTTAATGATTAACTATTATTGTAATATGTTGTGTGCCTAAGTATGAATTTTTTAAGCGCTATGTACGTTATCTAAATTTTTTTAATATCATTTATTATTTTTTTTATAAACTTACACTTATCAATTAATCTAACTTTAACTAGATAATTTTGTGTACAATATAATCATTAAAGGGCTACTTTTTATGTTGAAATAAATTGTTAAACTTCGTTCCATATTGCAATATTTTTATTAATTCAACCAAGTTTGCACATTTCAAGATGAAAAATACCTTAAATCATATATTTCCTTTAATAAATCATAAAAAAATATTATTATTATTATTATGAAAGTGATTCTGTTAGTGAATAATAAAAAATTATTCTGTATCGTTCATTGATGTTTGTATCTATGTTTTTCCTGAGGTCTGTAAATAAAGTAATGAGACTAGTTTTTTTGGCAGCTAAAGTGGGAAGACTAAAGTTACTAGTAAACATATGGTTTTATGAACAGCTGATTTATATTAGGTATTAATATTTTTTTTTTAGTATATTGTTGCCATGTGAGATGTAAACAGACTTTTCGTGAAATGAGTTTTTCTTGTGCATTGCAAAAATAAGTGATACTAATTATGAGCAACGTTGTACAATCAAGTTTTTTTGTTAAACTCTGTGAGAATGCTACTGAAACTTTTTCAAAATTGAAAAGGGCGTATGGATATACTCTGTCATGAGCCAAAGTTTTTAGGTGATTTAAAGCATTTTCAGATGTCTGGGAATCAGTTGCGGATGATCCACGCTCTGGAAGACCATTAACATCAAAAAGTGACGACAATGTTGAGCGAATCAGAGATTTTCGTCTACAGGACATTCTGTAAATCAATAAGTTTACAGAGAAATTGTTGAAAGACTGCTGAAAAGAGTTGTCCATGTGAGACCAGTCATCAAAGACAACTGGATGCTGCATCATGACTATATCTTGTCACACTGCACTCTCAGTTAATGAGTTTTTGGCAAATAAAAACACTCCTGTAGTTGCTGAACCACCTTATTCACCTGACTTGAGTCCCTGGAATGTTTTCCTATTCCTGACTTTATAAAAACACCTCAAAGGACATCATTTTAGAACAGTAGAAAACATAGAAAAAATGAAACCGACCATCTGAAGGATATTCTGGTTTCTGAGTTCCAACACTGCTATGAAGAGTGGGAAAACCATTTGAAGCATTATGTGGCTTCCCAAGGGAACTATTTCGAAGGTGATAGAGTCCATGTATAATTGGATTGTAAATAGAAACTTTTTCTGAACTAGTCTTATTATCTTATTTACAGACCTCGTATAGTCTTGAATAGTGAAGATCCTACTCTGCCTCCCTGCCTCTGATGAGAATGATTGCTTGTGAAATAAGGAGAATGATTGCTCCTCCATGGAGTTACCAGTGGAACTATTGTGGTGTCCCTTTATTATCTACTTCATTTTATAGTGTAGTATTGGTGTTCATTTAATATCTGTTTTTGTTAAATTTTATGTGTTTGAGAATTCATATTGTCTTGATTTTAATGTTGCTTTTGATTGTGTATTTTGTTTTTGTGAGTTGATTTGCAAAGAGTGATTTTGTTGCTTGTAGTGCCTATAAACAACATTTCTTTATAAGTGAACATGTGTCCAGATTGTCTAATTTAATGGCAATCACTGTATTTACATTTTATTTTTATGCCTGGGCTCTTGTGTGTTTTGCCACATTTTTACATGCTCTTCTGTACTTGAAAAGTGACACAATAATTTTTTTTTAATATAAATTTTGACAGTTTTGTATAATTGTCGCTGGTGTATTTTTTTTACATTATATATTATCACTACTACTAGGTGTTTTTTTGATTTTCTTCTGTATTTTATGTAGCGTGTTATCTATGAGTGTGAATATGTAACTACTACTAACATGTGTTAATAATAATAATAATAATATAATGGTGCTTATTTCAAAAATAAAAAGCAATTAGATTTTTACAGTTTTTTTTTAAAAACGTAACGTAAATAATATTAAAGAGATGGAAGATATTATTAGTAACAAAGTTGACTCTAAAAAACCTGATACTCGTTTAGAAAATTATTTCTCACTACTTGATCTTTCAATCTTTGCCATTAAATATTTAAAAAATTTTGAAATTGTGTCTAGAAATGTTGTACTACTGTCATTAGAAGTTACCTTTTGTTTCCTCCCCCCCCCACCATTGTTTACAAACACAGTATCGCATTAGTCAGTCCATTATCCAAGTCTTATTGAACTGTTTGGGCTTTGCGGTCTTTCCAGTATTTTTTCATATGTTCCAATCTTCTTGCTCTTTCTGGTTTTGAAAATGTTCATGTTGTGAGTTTCTTTCTTGTGAGTGTTTTTGTAGTGTACCTCTTCATTGAATGAATGAAATCCATTCATTCATATTCTATATCTCCACAAAGATATACCAGTACAAAAAGCAGGATCTTCATTTCTAAAGATTTAGTTAAGTATTAAAAAATTTAGCAATGTATTGAAACCATCAAAACTACAAACATTAATGGCATTGTTTAATTCTGTTTTCAGTCTCAGAAGGACTTCCCTTTAGTCTAGTTGCTGGTTAAGAGAGATAGTTTAGTCACTGACTGCTGAGATATAGTGAAACTTGTAAAATAATTTTCCCAGTTACCTAAATTGAAGCTTCAATATGGATCTTTAAAGGAAAAATACATCATACCTACTAATAAAATGCCAAAAATCCACCTGGAAGTGTTTTTAGTAATGAAATTGTCAACACTTTAATACCGACAAATTCATGATATAATTATTATCACCATATACTCTTTCGTCACCTGATTCAGCTGACTTACCAAACTGATTTGATTTTCTTACTTATACAATAGTGTGCAAATTAATCTGAACTCAGGGAATTTTTTTTTATTCTTATGTTGTGGCTTCACTGCTTGATCACACCCATTTTTTATGTTGTCTGTATAATGTGAGGTATTGTTCTTTGTTTATGTAACAATTTTCATGTTATAAATAGTGTTTTGTGAAAGTTTATTTCATTTTTTATTACAAAATCATATTTTCATATATTTTTTCTTAAGTCTTGATTATATAATAATGAACATAACGTTAAGAAAGTGTTCAAAACTTGTTTCTCTTTCTGAGCATACCAGTATGACACAATAACAAATAGTTTCAGAGTTTTGTGTTTGACTAGAAACAGTGAATGCTATTTTAAAACATTTTAGAGAAACTGATCACTTTTCACTTTAAAGAAAAGACAAATGTGGCCTTAAAAGAAAAACTACTCTGACACAGGATTAGTGAGAAAAAGTAAACTTGACCCAAAATTATCTGCTGTGGGCTTAAATTAAGAATTATCAGCCAGTGTAACAGATTTATACAAATTTAAACAGTTGTGTTAGATGGCAACTTCTTGCAACTTGATCACACCCATTCTTTAAGTTTTGTCGATCAGCTAAAACGCATCAGAAGTGTGCAAAAAAGTCTCTCTTGGGCCAAAACACATGCTAACCAGACCAAAGAGGACTGGGAAATTCTTGTTCTCTTGATGAGTACAATTTTTATGTTCAGGGACAAATATGTGTCTTAAAGGAAAAAGCATCATATGAAAAGCAGTTATCCTAAAAGTATATGTTAGAAAAGCATCAGATGAAAATAAATCACCGGCTCATATCCAACAGTAGTTAAATATCCCTAGAAAAAATTTTTTTGTGGTTGTTTACACATTTGAAGGCCTTGTTCATTACTTCAAAAGATACTATTTTAAAAAGTGATGCATATATCTAGCTTCTGAAGGAAATAGTTGTTACATAACTTCAAAACAAATTCCAAGGCAACAAAGTGTTCCCACAAGATTTCGCATCATGCCATACTGCTAAAAATTGGAAAACTTCTTTGAAGAACAAAACAAAGTGCTCCCACGGCCAGGCAATTCCCCAGACTTAAACCCAATGAAAATGTTTGTGCGTAGTCAAAAAATGAGTTGTACCACAAAAATTGACCTTATTAAAGCAGTAATATTGGTATAGTTTCATAATGAAGAAATAAAAAAAATGTTTAGTACAATTGAATCTGTGCCAAATTCTGTAGGTGAAGTGATTAAAAATAAAAGAGAACAACATTAATTACTAGATATTCACAAATTGTACAGGTATGAGTCTTTTTTAAATGAAGTTATTCTTTATTAAATAAAATTTATGTTTGGATTAATTTGCACGCTAACTGTATAAAACTGATTTTGTCATTCCTGTGATTAAATTAATTATGTTCATTCCCATCACTTCAGAAAATTTTATCATTCACCTTCAGCACCACATATTAAACACATTTTTTCATTAAGAAGAAAGGCTTTCCTATCAATTAATAGTCTGTTCATAACCACTTGGACTTTCTTATTCCGTTTCAATTTAATCAACTCTCTTCTTACATCCATAAGAGCTCCTTGTTTTCTTCTAATTGTGATGGAAGAATCTTTTTGTATATTATAGTCAGTAGCTTTTAATTTGTTGGTATTTCTCAGGATCTAATCAAGTATTTGAGCTATTATAGTTTAGTTATCTCTTTTTGTGCTTGATCTATCCATATGTTTTGCCTGTTTTTAGAAACTCTACACAAAAGCTACAAACTTTCCTATCTGATTCACATATTTCTCTTTTTATACTACAGTCCTTTAAGTACAGATTTATTTTGCCAGGACCTGTCTTTGAACTCCATTAATTTTTCTTGTAATTATTATTTTTTGCTCTTGAACTTTTTTTTAACAAGTTATTTTGTTTTACAGTTCTCGCCAACTGAGATAGAATACCTATAAAATCCTTTTTAGTTGCTGAGTTAGATTATTTTTTATCAAAAGATTAACATAGTCATAGTCTTAATTAATTAGTTTTGGTCATAGCTTCCAGGGTCATCGTTGACCATGCTCAGTTCTCTTTGAGGTTCAGTAATAATCAACCACTTAGTTTTCTTTCTCCCAACCTGCTAAGCAGCCTGAAATGACACCAAATCTCTCTAATTTCTTTCCATGTTAAAGAAATATTGGTCTAAACTTTTATTCATTCCCAAACTTAGTTAATAACTGAACTAGTTATTAAAATATTAAGAATTTTTTATATTTAAAAGAAAAGTATATTACATAGGTCCACCATAGGTAATTAAAATAAATTCTTATAAACATTTACCACATTTACAAAGAAAGCAAAACAAACTAAACAAAATAACTAAGGAATAACAATAATAATAAAAAATTGACTAAAAGATACCATTTTTAATATTAATTTAAGATGAATAGATATTAGAATAGATTAAATTCTAACTCTATTATGATTGGACTAATATCATTATTCCAACAACAGTTATTAAAGAAAAGCAGTAAATGCAATAATCGAAAGCAGACACTAGTAACAAAGGAGTTATTTGTTTATATATGAAATGCCATAACATCTTAGTGGTTATAGGTAGTAGAATGCAGTAGAAAGTAATAAATGAAGTGAATTTCAATTGCTTTCTTCACTGTACAAACATAAAGTTGTATATCAGTGACAAGCCTGCAAAATGCTAGCAATATTCAGACCGGCAAATTGCATCTTAACAAACTAAATTAATTCAAAATTTAGTTTCATTAAATATATTTCTACGTGGCTGGGGAAGCTGAAATAATGTTTAATGGAATCTCTGTTCTTTATGATCACCAATCACTAAAATCACACGGCATGTTTAACAAGCCTCATTGAAAAACAGAACAAAACAACTAACTTCCTTATAAACAATTTAAAGCAATACCACTTAGAAGACTTTCATGGAAGCTAAATACAATTAGGTCTAGATTGTGTGACAGATACAGACTCTGGTTATTTTTGGGTATCCCCTCATATATTTATTTATTTATTATATTTTTTCTGTCAATTTGGGTTTTTTTTTGTCTTCATTTGACTGGTTTGATGCAGCTCTCCAAGATTCCCTTTCTAGTGTTAGTCGTTTCATTTCAGTATACCCTCTACATCCTACATCCCTAACAATTTGTTTTACATATTCCAAACGTGGCCTGCCTACACAATTTTTTCCTTCTACCTGTCCTTCCAATATTAAAGTGACTATTCCAGGATGCCTTAGTATGTGGCCTATAAGTCTGTCTCTTCTTTTAACTATATTTTTCCAAATGCTTATTTCTTCATTTATTTGCCGCAATACCTCTTCAATTTGGGTTATGCACCTCTAAAGAAATAAAACAAAATTATAAAATTTGTCAATATAAAAATGTATCTTGTGTCATTTTAACAAAAAACCTTAGTTTCTGAACTATTTTCAAATAATAGCCATATTATTAACATTTGAATCTAATTAAAGAATAGGTAGAACTTATTATAACTGCTCAAATTTTTTTTAATAGTAGAAAATTTTATATAATATTGCTATAAAATACTCATCATTCTGTTGTAAATAAATATATTTATATCTATATTTGTATACTGCAATCTGTTCAACTAGTAAATAATAAGCAACTTCTGGCCAGTTGTCATGATGATGATGATGATATGTATGACATGTAAATGAAGTGTATTTTTGACAGACTCAGACCGAACTTTCCTGAGATGTGTGGTTAATTAAACTCCAACCATCAAAGTACAGTGGTATCCACTGTCTACTATTCAAAACCGTAAAAAAAATACAACTTTTACTAGGATCCAAACCTGAGAACCTTTGACTTCAAAATCAGCTGTTAAACAAGTGATTTGTGATGATGAATTTACCAGCTCGGCGGGCAATTCTGTTCCATCTAAATAAATCTCTTATTGAATTTATTGTAAACTTATCTAAAAAAAAAAAATTATATAAATCCTAAAAATTAGAGTTAAATTTATTAAAACAAGTTTTAATAATGCACTTTTTAAGTGTTTTAAAATGTCACAAGGTTTGTGTTTTTCTGTGAAAATAAAATGCAGCACCAGGAAAAATATGGAAGCATAGATTTGTTTTTCTCTACAGTGGAACAGGGTCTGGAGAGGTTATAAAAAATGATATTAATTCTTTAGAATTTTCATTATTTAAGACTATTAATATCTTAGTAAGACATGAAGTAGTTCTTTGAGTCCAGTTGATAGTTTTGTAGTACGATTAAACTAAATTAAAATAAAGCATTTTTCCCCCAATATTGTCACACAAGCTTGAAGGTTGTGTGACGCTATTAAAGGCTGAGACGCTATCACTCGTGCTACAGAGGCCGGCAAACAGGTTTTTTTTTAGGACTTTGCAAGCACCCATATTCTTTCCTGACAAAAAAATCTCCTACATACTAAGATCTGATATTCTCTAGTAGATTTATAATTAAGATCATACATTTTTCTAATCTTTACTAAATTCCATTCATTGGGCAAATTATCTAAGCACTTATTGTTTTGACGATTGGTTCTGTGTTGAAGTAAAGGTAAGGTAAGGTAAGGTAAATGTAATACTTATTGGTTCCATGTTTTTTTTATAACTGATTTAAGAGGTTTCACTGTATATAAATCGGAATCTCCAATTACTGACAACTCTTAGATAATTTTTTATAATATTTTGGCAAAATTGCATTGTTTTTATATGGGTTTCATCCCTTTCATTATTAGAAACTCAGTGGGCAGATGTGATGATTTTTTTGGTTTCTAAAATCACTCTATAGCAAACAGTATAAGAATGAGACTGACAGATTGAAAATCTTTATAATTGAACCCAGGTTTTTAATTTATAGTGTTTTAACTCACAATTGATAATGAAAATTCAATGGTTGATTGAATCCCTAACATAAATATTTATAGTTTTGTTGCTATGGTTACTTTAAATGCACTATATTTTTCTCTTTAAAAGTGATTTTATTTTTTAGTCATTGTAGATCTAAGTTTTATTTAATAATAATATAATAAAATGATACAGTATGGTAATAAATATTGTATGTTTATTCCCAATTTTACCTGATGCTGTTTGAAAAATTAGTAGTGAAGTCTTGTTAATCCATTCAAATGTATACGACAGGAAATCTTAATTTCATCAAGACAAAAAGCAATTTTAACTATATCTTAACTAGAGTTAAGTAGAATCACACTCATCTACAAAGATTGTATAACTTCCCAGGATGTACTTTGAGAGCTGTGACTGTGTATCTACATACTAGCAGATGTGGGCTGCTACTTCAAATTAAAAGGATTTATAAAGCCTACGTTTTAATTTATTTATGCAATACTTGTTTTTAATATCGCTGATCAATTATTATTTTGTAGTAATGTTACAGGAAAAATAGACCAAAAAATATGTTTTTTTTGTATAAAATAATTAAATATAATATCAAAACCACCAAATACAGTTTGGTAAGAACACTTACCTAACTGGAGTGCTTTCAAAGTTAAATTATTTTATTTTCAGTGGTTAAAATTACATGACATTTAAGTCTAAGTTTAGTCGAATAGAACTATAGAACCTTTTGGAAATTGTACACTATAGTTAGATTTGATTTCTTTTTCTGTCTAATAGAAGATTGGAATAAATAATTACCGTGGGCATCATGGTAATAGAGTAGTATCTTATAAAATATTAATTTTTGAAATTGTTAATTGGGCAAGTCCCAGAAGGACTTAATAAATTTAGACATCTAAATTTAATTACAAAAGTATTTTAATTTTTTTTTATATGAAATTTAATCACTTTTAAAATTGTTTTTAATATAGCCCTTTTTTATATAATGAAATTATAAAATTTTTATATTTCATAAAAATATACTGTTTTTGAACTCAGAAGTATAGGGTTGAATTTTCAAGCAATGACAGTGCAAAAGTCTGATGTGTACATTGTCTTATTTTTACATTGATATTGCAGAAATTGTGGAGATCAAGTATAGATTTATGAAGCGAAATCATTGTGGAATATTAAGTTGTATTTTTTTAATTATAATCTATATAAATAATATTAAACAGATTTTTGAAAATACTTTAAAAAAAAAAAAATGGAAGCATTCAGAAGTTGCAGTAATGTTATATTTGTTGTACAAACTAAAATAAAAGATCAAGTTACACGGAATATTTTAAGTTTTAAAAAATGTCTTGACAATTTTACTAAAATTAATAAGGTGTAAAAACACATTTTTCCCTTCACCACCATCCCAACCCTCATCAATTCACCGCTATAGGACTTGATGAAATCTTGTAAGTAAAACTAAACATTTCAAGCAATAGTCTGGTGGGGTCCTTTATTTTTTTATACATTGTCCATTTTTTACTGCAATGTCACTATGGGAACAGAATGACATTTCTTTTCAAGCTAAACACTAAATTCCATAGTGACTTAAAGAGTTAAATCTAGAGTTGAGGGAAAGAACATTTTATGAACAAATTTCTTCATGTAGTAAATTAATCATTAAAAAAAATCTGGTAAACTTCTACACCTCTGCTTCATTGTTTCTTAAAATTCACATCCATATTTGCAGTGGCTTCTATGGGTGCCACATTAGTCATGTTTGCACTGCAACCACCTTGCATTGATCAACAATCTAAAACATCATTTGCTGTGGCTAGGTGTCAGTACTAGAATCCATTGCAAATAGGTTAGTTTTATAAAGTAGTGGATTCTTTCAAGAGTAAATTAAATATTTTATGGATACTATGTTTAATTCACGGTGCAATATAGCTCAATGTACACAGTTGATCCATAAAATATTTTATTGTTGACATTGTTACCACAAATTATTGTCATTAAATGCCTCCTTTAATTTTCACATTATTTTAATAAAATAATTTAACTAACCTTTGCTTGAAGTATTTCATGATCACTGTTTTGCACATTAAAGACATAGTCCACAATTTAAGTTCTTACAACTCTATATCCTCATTACACTAATTCAAGTGATATTTATCGTCTTCTAAAAGCCATTTATAATGATAAAATTGTTGATCAAAGTACTATCAAAGACAATATTAAATACTATGCAGGAAATAAAATTTTATGCATCAGAAACTGGTAAAGTTAATATTTACCTATATAACCTTTTTTAGTGGTTGACCCAGTTTCTGTGACTGATGAGAAGCACCAAGAGGAAGTAAATCGATTGATCCAAGATGACGGTCTCATCACACTGCCACCCAGATAGGCATATCGAAAAATTTATTGGACACTTTATCACACAACTGAGCTATTGTAAAATTTGCTTGTAATGGGCACCAAGCAAATTCTCAGAAAAGGAACAAACAGCAACAAAAGTAATGTGAACAGCTTCTGAAATGTCACATCATGTTGAGAAATATGACTTCCTTTTCAATATTGTGATTGGGATGGAACTTAGATGGTTCATTATGATCCAGAAGAAAAATGGCAGACCATGGAATACTGCCACTATCAAAAAAATTCAGAACATTCCTTTGCAAAAAAAAATTCTGTTAATAGTGTTCTGGAATTCCAAACATGTGTATATGATTGACTATCTGGAATCTGGGTTGATTGTAAGTTTTTTAGAGACATTATAACAACCTAGGAGATGTATGTATCATGTTCAACAATCTATGGAGCCAGTAATTCTGGAATACAATAATGCTTCGTTGCATACATCACATGCAACCGTCAAGACTCTTTTGAAGTTGAAATTTGAAAATATTTATACTAACTAGATCTTGGGCCCAATGATTTTCACTTCTTTCTGCAATTAAAGAAGGATATTAAGAGAATCCATTCTACTACAGATGACAAACTTAAGGGATCCAATGAGGTTGTGGTTCAAGGAAAAACCACCAGCATTCTTCATTGATGGAATAAGAAAACTGGTTTACTGTTGGGAGAAGTGTGTAGTTGCTTAAATGGTGACTAAGTAGAAAAATAAATTAATTTTTTTGTAGCAAATAAAATTTGCCATATTTGTTGCATTTAACTATCTCTTTTAATTTGTGAATTATGAGCATCTGTTCAATACATTTCAGCCACCCCTCTTAAATAGAAGAAAAGGCTAAAAAATGGAGGACACTAAAAAATATATATGTAAATTTATTAAATGATACATTCAAGTATCATTATACAATGTAATGCACAGACTAGACTACAAGTTAGTAACATTTTTAAATTAAAAGGAAACCCATGTATGACAAAACTTTTGAAAACTTTATGAAGGTCCATCTTTTAAAGAAAATATATATATATATATATCTTTTAAAATTACATAATGTATAGTAGAAAAAAAAGCAAATGAACACTTAATTTTTTTTAACTGTTCTTTCCATAAAACTTCTTTCATTACCTTCCACCTCATTGCTCTACAACTGTTACCAAAAGCATAAAAATTGTTTATATGACTGCATATCTAATTAATTTTATTCTTTTTTAGCTCTCTTGTTGACCTTTCATTACTTATTTAGAACCTACAATTTTTATTTTATTTTCACTCACCTACTTCTTCAAATAAAATTTTCATCTTTTCTGCTTTTACTTATGTCACATTTTTATTCTACTATATAATAAGCCAAAAAGGACATTTTTAGCAATGGATTATGTGTTTACTTAATTAACATTAAAAGGAAGATTTGTTTGAGTTTTGATTGTTTTTATTTTTTAGTACTTATCAAGTTGAGAAAAATTACGTCCTTGTGATCGGGATGATCATTATACCATATCATTTATTCAGTAAGTTAACACGTACAAGATTGACATATTTTATAACTAATATTTCTAATATTTATTTTCAAAAAGGTTGTGTTGTATTTCTTTCTTTTTATATAACTGCAATTATTGACATTAAATTTATTCCTCCCTTTGTGTTTTATTCCATGGATTTAAATTTGCAATATTTTCATGTTGGAATTAATTTCTTTTGACTGAATTACTGTTAACATGTCCTTCTTTGTCAACTACATCTAATTCAAGTCCATTATCTTTCCTCCTCAGAACTGATTATTTTGTACAGTTCCTTTTTTTCTCAAAGGGTGTATTATATATATATATTATTTTTTTCAATTTCACAAAATTAGAATTTTTATTTCATTCTGATGTTTTTGACTAATGTTGATTAATGACAAAACATTTCTGAATAACATACTGCATATCACTTAACTGTATAAGTATAAACTGTACTTTATTTTAATTACAATTATGAACAAATTTCATAAAACATGAAAACTTCTCATTAAATATCATTACACTTTATGTACACAAAATACCATAACATCTATTTTTGTTCACTGTGTGTAATACTGATTTATAAAATATTATAATAAGAAAAAAAAAAAACAAATTGCTGAGAATACAATATTTCCTCTGATAAGATGTGATAAATATTTATCAGACAGATAAAAATGTTATCTTTGATTGCATAATTGTGTTATTAGTTAAGATTACAAGATGGGCTGTTTTTTTTTTATATAATAGATGAATAATAATTACTGAAGTTATTAAAGTTTTCTTAATGTAAAATCATTTAATATATTATTTAATGAACTCAAATTGTAATGTAAAAAAAACATTAATTTCCTTATTTTACCATTATTATGCTGTACCTCCCTCATGAACAGGCACTTTGATCTGCATGAATTTATTATTAATTTTACTGTTTACTTATTTTGTTGAATTTACATACTTTTACAGCAGTATTGGAACTATCTTGATCTGATGCAGTTTGCTGTTTGATTTCCTTCTCTCATGATCTCTTCTTCCCGGAATAGATAACATGGTTTCAGCTATCATATATACCTATTGATATGCCATTCTACTATCTGATAGTGACTGAAAACCCATCTCTTTACTAGGGTGTTGACTTAGTAGTCTTGTCCAAGCACTGTTTTCTATTTGCAGGTTACATATAAAAATTGAACTAATGTTTAACTTCCCTACAGAATAAAGTTGGGCATTTTACAATCTAGCCCAAATTAAAAATTGATAAACTATAGTTTCATTAACATTTTAAAATCCCTCCATCTAGAAAAATGAAAAAGGCTGGGCCTAAATTAAAAAATTGATTTTAGTCTTATTCCTCAGATGTGATTTTTTTATTATTTATTTATGATTGAACTGTGGGTGATGTATAAAAAAATAGTGTAATTTAAAATTATAAACACCAATATACACATCCATTTAATGTACTCGTTAATGCACTCATAGCATTCATCATTTACCACCAGTTTGAGTGCATCAGTAATATATTAATGTTTTTTTGTGTACAAACCAGGTAATAAAAATGAAAGCAATAAATAATAGTAAACAATTAAAGACAAGTACTACTTGCATGGATTGAGGTTTTCCTAAGTCTTAGATTCTTCAATAAGGGAAGGCAGGAGATGATTGGAATTATAATTGTTACATTACTCCCAGTTAAGTTCAATTACAAACATTTTCCATAATTAGAATATGTAGCTGCTTCACTAGTTATTTCTTGTACTCATTTTTTCAGTTATCCATTTTCAAAAGCTTTCTTAATGCACTCCCTTTGATCAGTTATGAAGTGCTGACCGTTGCAACAGTGATGGTACCTCTCATCAGAAAGGTGTTATAGGTTCAAATCTAATTTGATTTTTTCACATACTATAAAATTTTCTCATAATATAAAAAAGTGTGAATAGGTAGTTGTAATTTAAGATAAAAGTCTGAAGTCGCTATTTAAAATAAATTATATGCACTTATATAATGCTTTAATTTAGAAAAAATTTATGAGTAATGAATTATATATCTATGTTACAGCTGCCGTACCTGTGATCCTCCAGAGTCGAAAAGAAGGAAAGGCAATGATGAAAACTGTATTCACAGAATATGAAATCAATAAAAGACAGTAGAGAGTGATAGAACTCTTAGATTGTAAAAACTCTAAATTAATTGGAGTTAAGGACAGTCTGGATTTTCTATAACTTCATTTATTTATTGAATATTGGTTCATTTATTTATTGGTACATTGAACTACTTTAATTCCTTATATCTAATAGTCATACTTTTACAGCATGTCCCTACTGAATCTAATCGCTGCAATCATTCTACTGACTGGCTGAAGCTAAAAATACAAAGGACTACATTGGAGAATGTACGTTGGAGAATGAATTAAGCTAACTTGGAGAAGTCATTTTTCACTTTTCCAGTGGCCAAGACTTCTACAACACACAACCTTGTCCAAAAGCATGATAAGTTTCATAGAGAATTATATTATAAATTATAGTGAAGGAAATAATGTTGATGATTCATTGAACATTTGTTACAGTGTATGCAAAGTATAGCTGGTTAACCAGCATTTGAGAATAGTGATATCTCATTACCGTACCATTTATTCAATTTTTATCTTATTTGAAGATTTCTTCATTATAATTGTAAAAATATACATAGTGCTTACATGCTTTTTTTGTTAATATTTAATCTGAAACTGATAAAATTAGTTGTGAGATATATGTATATATATCACAATAAATATTAAAAATTAAATCTATTAGTTGTTGCTTTTTTTAATGTTGTTTCATTTGAATATAGTTCATATTAAATTTTATTGTTAATATTTAAAAAAACTAGAAATTAATGAAAACAAAAGTTGTGTTTTAATATTTAACTTAAAACAGCAATTGTTTTTGATTATAAAACTAAAATTGCAATGAAACTGGAATCAAAATATATTGTCTTGCTCACGTAATTATTGCTTATTTATTCCATTATTAGTACCATGTAATAATATCAAATAAAAATTGAACACTGGCTATGCTAAAAAACATTACTTCAAGGTAGTGTTGGATCTAATGCACAAATGTAATCTACTTAAAATGAAGTATGAATTGAGATTAAAGTATCGTGACTTCAATTTCAGTAAGTACATTACAGCAACTTCAGTGATCTTTTATTAAATATAAAATGCATAAGTAAACTTACTGAAACATGTTTCTTGTTTTTATAAAAATGTTTGATAGAAATAGGAATTAAAAAAGGGAAAAACTCACTTTTATGTAATTTTATACTGTTATTTTTCTACATAAAGTTGTCCTTACGTACATTTACTTAAAAAATGATGAGACCACCTGCTCAAGTTAAATGAGGCAGATGCCAATAATGGGAATATATTTTTTTAAAGAAATCAATAAAATATTTTTGAGTTGAAAAAAATACAATTTAATTTTTTTCTTTGGTCTTCCCTTTAAAATTTAAACCTTTAACAGAGGCCAGTTTTAAGTATTTTTTGAATTATTATTGTATTGTTTCTTAAGTATTTCTTGAATTTTACTCAAAAAGTAATATCAGATTCTATGTAAAAATTGAGTTGGCACATAAAATGTAGGTTACTGAAAAATCATATTTCCCATGACTTTTTTGTCTAGGCGTAGATGAATTAAAAGGTATAAAATTATTCAAAATAATCCACTCTTAAACCACAAAAAGGCTTTGTAATTTAAAAAATCAGCTTTATTGACTTGTTAGAATGTCATTAGTTACAATACTGTGCTTTTAATAATGTTGTTTAACCATCTTATTTATTTTTTTATACTGCATTCTTTTTATATGATTCTGTGTCTATTATAATATAATTCCAGATTAAAAATCATGCTTTTCTTTACCTCACTAACTCCTATAACATTCTTATAAGTTTCCTTTAACTTTCTTATCTAGTTTTTTAAATTATCTTGCATCACTTATTTAAACTTCTGATATTCTGAATACCAACTTAAAAATATAACATGATCCTATTTTTTTAACCCCCTTGGGCAGTCTCCACTTGGAGATCCAATTAGGAGCTATTTTACTCAAGAGGATATCATATGAGGAACTACTTTAGTTATACTACAGTGTAAATGGAGATTCCTGAGCATTCTATTGGTTGTAAACATAAGGTACAAATGTCAGCTATTACTGCACAGCAGGCTGGTGTGAAAAAGTGTTAAACAACAACAATATCCAGTTGTAAAGAACGTGGTGTCCAATGTAGTAAATGGATATGTGAAGTAGCGTGTTGTAATGAAATTTCTCATGAATGAAGACCTGGTGAGATTTATTCATGACTCCTTGCACAGTATGGTGATGAGACTCTGTAGCAGTAAAACATTTGAGCGGTGCAAAAGTTTTAAAGAATGCCTCACATCAGTGAGTGACGATCCCAGTCAAGGTGGTTCAGAGCCATCAAAGTTATGGCCTCAGTTTTTTGGGATAATAATAGCATCATTCATGATGATTTTCTACCCCTTGGAGTTATTATTAACAGTGAGTACTAGTTCTTAGAGATGTGCACAATGCTCTCAAGAAAAAACAGCCTGGAGTGATCACTAAAGGTGTCCTGTTTCTGCAGGACAATGCACGACCGTATACAGCCCTTCATACAACATATACACTACAAGATTTTGGCTGGGAGTTATTGCTACACTGCTTGTACAGTCTGGACCTCGCTCCCAGCGATTTTCACCTGTTTGGGCCCTTGAAATTGTTCCTGGAAGGCCAGAATTTCAACAGCAATGATGAGCTGAAGTGATCAGTTCTATCTTGGATTTGATGTAACAACAAATCTTTCTACACTGCGGGTATCCAGGCACTAGTGAAATACTAGGATAAATGTAGCAGGGGATTACATCAATAAATAAAAGTATTTTTTACTATCGTAAGTGTGTTCTACATTCATTAAAATTAATTGTCCTGAATGCCCGTTGTACATCATACTGATTAAAAAGGAAGAGGAATAAAGAATAAATTTCTTCGACATAATATCTTAAGTTTTTAATTTCTTCTAGTCATGTGCTGTGCTCTAAAACTAGCCTAATAAGCTTTAAATTTTTGTTGCTGAGGTCTATCAACCGTCAAATAACTGACACCCTTAACTGCACTGAAAGGACTGCTGCTTCTTTTCACACATCTCTGTAGATCTCTTTTTAAGACTAAAATCCCAAGCTCTTCCGCCCTTTTTTCATTTGGGATATCCTCATCTGACCACTTGTCCTCAGGGTTTATTCAATAGCAACACTTGACTTACCATGACACAGCATCATTACAATGGTGCTGTGATCACATAAACATTAGAATTACACAAAATCACCCTTCTATATAAAATTATTACTATCACAGTGAAGATTGTGTCATCTCAGCCCAAAATTGCTTACTTGCAGTAAAGGTCCATATTTGACGTACAATTGTTGTTAACCACCTATGACCCACCCATTAGCATCTGGGGCTCACCCTAGGCTGATCCTGACAATATCTGATTTAGAGAAAAATAAAATAATAAATTTCAGTACACTGAAGCAGTGAAAAGTAAGAAAAATTTATGTCCACATAAATTATGATTCTACGGTTATTAATTCTGTCTTTTGATATCTATAAAAATAAAACTGCACGATTTAAATCTTCATTATCTCTACTTCTATTTTAGACACATATCCCTTCAATCTCACTACTGTAGGTTTTAAAAAAATTTAAAACCTACAACACACCGGCTGGTTAAGTGATACAAATAGTGTTTTGAGACTGTAGAGGCCCAATTTATTGCGACTGTTTGAAAGAACAATGTACAATCAATGTGATATTGAAATTGTGATATCGTGATATTGTGAAATGCTAGAAAATAAAGTGAACCGACAATAAGGAGCAAAGATTGATTCTCATTCAAAAGGGATAGTTCTGATTAATAATAATAATAATACCTCCCCCATACTTCTAAAAGACATGGGAAGCTACTCAAACATCAAGTCTGGAGGTGATGTCACATCCACCTTATAATCCTGACCTTGCATCATCAGAAATTTTTTTTTTGTTTTGTTTCCTCAAAGTTTTTGCATGGCACCAAAGTTCATCAACAGTGAGCAGTTCAAGAATGGCTCAGACGCCGAAATGAACACTTCTTTGTTACTGAAATAGGAAAGTTCATACAAAGATGAGACAAGAGTCTAAATGTAGTCAGGGATTATGTAGAAAAGTTTTATTGCTATTGAATAAATAATAATATTTTTAGTCATTTACCTTACCAAGGGTCATTAATTTTTTAATGACCCTTGTATAAATACTAACTCAAATTTAATTTAATGGCTGCGAGGATCCTGAGTTATAAAACAAAACTGGTGCCATCTCACTCACTCACTCGCTCACACACACATTACAGAGTTTTATATAATAATCTGCTATATATTTGAACACCCTAAAAATGTTGTTCCAATAATAAATGTATAGCTACATTTTCCCATCTTATTATTACACAGCTATGAAAGTAAAAATTAAAGAATAAAAATTGACTGGCAAGTCTCATTTGAGCATGCCTTCTGCAAGGAATAAAATACACATCAGCATAATAAAAAAAAAAGTCTGATTGCTTTTAATTGTTTTATTAAAAAATGAATAAGTACATCCATCTAATCATCTGGTTTCATAAACTTTGTTTTTTTAATTTGTCTTTCATTTTTTGTCATAAATCTCTTGGCAATTGCTTTGTTTACATGAAGATTAAAATTGGCCATTTCAGTGTCAGTTACATCAGCATTTACTATTTCTTTTGTTTTTCCCTGAGACTTCAACAGTTTCATCTCCATCAGTCGTTCAATTTCAGGATTCATTCCTTGATATGATAATCTACCATCAGTTATACCTTTACATCGTGCAATGCTAGGTTCAATGACTACGTTGTCTCTAATAACAATAAAAATTATCATAATCAAGTATCACAAAAAAATTGAAATGAAATATTTGGTAAATGTTAATAAATATTATCATAGAGAAATGTAAAATATTATGCAATCTCTAAATTTCATTTAGTTCTGAGTTACATAAAACAATGGTCTTGTTGGGTAGATGGGGTCAAACCCCCTTCAACAAATAGAATTTTTTAATTGATTTGTTATCTGTGTCAACTGAAATGAATTGTGTTTACTATCTAAAAGAATTATAAATAGGAATAATTATATCTATAAACATTGTATTGACCCAAGAAAAAAATAAAGATCATAGTTTAGAGAAAATAGTACAGTCAAATTTTTGCAAGACATAAGAACTGTGATGGGTGTGTACCCTCAGTGATAGATATTAGGGGGGTGTTTGCAAGAAAAAATTAAGCTTTCTTGTATAAGATTAGAAGTGTCCGATTGCCATTCTCTTCCTTAATCAATATCATAGAGGAATTTATAAAAGAAACAATGTATTCTGAATGATAGCTTGTTTATACAAGAACTAAGTAGAAGAAGTGGGATTTAATCATTTTATTTTATGGACCCTCCCCCCCAATGGCATAACAATAAAAAAGCATCACTCATCACAATTTAATCACACTTGACTGAATTTTGTGGTAATATTTAATATGTAATAATCTACTCGATGCCATAAAAGACACAGTAGAGTTGTCCTGATCTCCAGAAATTAATATTTGATAATGAAATGCGAGTTAATATTGGGCATATATTTATGGGTTATATTGGGCATACAGAGTATCACAGTTTTCCTGGGACTTTCATAACCTATTCTACTTGTGAAAATAATGGAAGAAGTTTGTATAAACATTCTAAAATGTTTTGTTTGCGAGTTACAGCTAGTGAAAGATTTTGCTCAGAATTCAGCAGTTACTCCAGTAAATGAGATTGTGAAATTTTTAGGATGTTAATTAAGCCGCAGAATTAGTGATTTCTTATGATTTTTGACCTGAAAAAATTGAATAAAATAGGTTCCAGAACTGTGTCTGCAGTAGTGTTTCAGAAATCTGGGGTGAAAATCAATAAATTAGTGTAAAATATCATGTTTTTTATGTTTGACATAAATTAACTTCCTTAAATGGATAATAAACACAAAGCTTTTAAAAAGAACTTTAGAGAATTTAATTCTGCATAAAATGGTGTAAGATAAGCTAAATAAAACACAGAAAAGTTAGAAAATTTGAATTTTATTTAAAAACTGTACACTAAACCAAAGTGAAAAAATAAATAAATGTTCAAAAATGAGCCTGCCATTTTCAACACATTTCTTTGCATGCTTCTCTACTGCTTTTACAGTTCTTTCTAGTTCTTCAGGGCTGTTCTTAAGTTACTCAGCCACATCCATAATGCCGACAATTATCTACTCACGAGAATGTATTTTTGTTTTGTATACAAAATTTTTCAACCATCCCCAGATGAAAAAATATAAAAAGGTGTTAAGATCAGGCAATCTTAGTGGCCAGGAATGTGGACGTCCACCACCAATCCATTTCTCAGGGAAATGATTTAATTGAAAGGAAACAGCACAAGAGAAATGGGGAGGTGTACCATCGTGATGGAAGTTTACTTTGCATCTCAGCTCTAGAGAAACATCTTCAAGCAGCTACAGCAATTCTTCTTGAAGAAAGTGCAGCATTTAAGTGGCCAGGTAATATGAACGGTCCAAACAGCTAATTGTAAAGAAGGCCGCACCATACACTGATGCTAAATCTGTTGAAAATTACCTTCCATCATTTCATGAGGATTTACTTCTGCTCATTGCGTAACTTGTTGATACCATCTCAAGTGAAATTTGCCTCATTGGTAAACAAAACATATTTGTAGTTTTACCAATTACAACTCCAAGTGAAGGGGACTGCATCCTGGATGCAGATGTTGAACTGGTTGTTTATGATAAGAATAAAACTTGTTTTGTTTAAGTGTCCTCCTAACCATCAAATGCAAAACTCCAAATCCACTTAGAAAGAGGTTGGGGGTACTGACATTCAGACTATGCTGAACTGCATTGATAATAATTTCATCAATATCAGCATCGTGTTGGACAGATTGTTTATAGCTGGTACAAATACTAGGTAGTAAATCTGAATCCTGACGATTGTGATACGTCGCACTAATTTTTTGGAATCTAGAATCCTGTGATTCAGGACATATTTCATATTCTACTGCAGCAGCTATAGCATTACCATTATACACCTAAAATGAATACCATATCAGCATACTCCTCAGTTGTAAATAAGTATGGCATTATTTCAATGGCAAACCGATCATGTTCAAACTAAAATTCACATAAAACCTTCACTAACGACAGCACAGTTCATAGTACCCAATATACTTAATGTATCTTACAGAATGATTTAAACACTAATATCAGTATTGTACGTTGTTGATCATC
Source organism: Lycorma delicatula (assembly GCF_047948215.1). Classification (NCBI taxonomy): domain Eukaryota; kingdom Metazoa; phylum Arthropoda; class Insecta; order Hemiptera; family Fulgoridae; genus Lycorma; species Lycorma delicatula. Next base: position 22,860,726 of record NC_134456.1, on the reverse strand, counting down.
TGTTGTTTATTTTATTGCCAATCTTAAAATAATAATTTTTTAAATAATTTATTTTATTTCTGTCATTAATAAAAAAAAATATTATCTAAGTAATTTTTATTTATTTATTTTTATTTTACAATTGTGTAATTTCCAGTTTTTTTTACTTTCCTGTCTAGTGCTACAGCTGTAGAAGGGAAAGTATTGTAACTGGTCCAATTTGGGCATATGTGGTTTTCACTGGATCTTGACATTCTGACTACTAAGGAACCCAAAACACCAAAAAACCCGATGAAAATTTTCCAGATGTTCATATGTGTGTGTGTGTGTGTGTGTTCAGTGTTGCACTCTAAATCATCTTATATCAGAACTACTGGACCGATTTTGACCTGACCAAAGTTGGTCAGATTACTTCTGTATATGGGGCACTGGTGCCATTAGATTTTAACTTAAAAGGTGAAGGGGGTGAGGCTGAAGAGCAAGGTCACCTCCTCAGTATCTCAAGATTTATCCTAATTAAAGTCTTATTTTTCTCAGGCACATTAGTTAATTAAAAAATAATATTTGCAAAAAAATGTTTTTCCAAAATCACACTCCCATCCCAAAAAATGATCTAAACTAGTGACTAAGTATGTATACTGACCCCATAGGGAAGACACCCTCTGCCACCCCCACCATTCTGATCCCTTATTGGCTTTACCAGAGGTCATCTTCGAAACTTCGCCTTTTGACATATTCCAGTCTGCCTTGAGAACTCAAAATAATCTCACACAGTTCACCAAGTATTAAGCAAGACTGAAAATACCTAAGTGTGTATACTGCATCAATAGTACCCCCTGTCACCACAAGGAGCGCTAGTGTAGCACTGACACACTAAATTATGTTGTGTATGTATGCGTGTGTAAACCGTGTGAAGGGAAGTTCTACAACTGTTATAAAATTTGAATTTTTCTTTGTTTATTCAGCTTATCTTACATCATTTTTTCAGAATTAAATTCTATGCAAGTTTTGTTAAAAAGTTTTGTTTTATGTATTTATTACCCATTTAACTAAGTTATTGTATGTCAAACATAAAAAAAACCGGGTTTTTACCCTAATTTATTGGCTTTCATCCCAAATTTCTCAAAAACTACTGCAAATACAGTTCTGGAACCTATTTTATTCAATTTTTCAGGTCAAAAACCAAAAGTAATCACCAATTCTGCTCCTTAATTAACATCCTAAATATTTCACTATGACCTCATTTCACAGAGATAGCTGAAATCCAAGTGAAATCTTTCACTAGCCTTAACATGCAAATGACGTATTTTAGGGCAGTTGTTTATATGAACGTTTTCCATTATTTTCATGAATAGAATAGGTATGAAAGTCCCAGGAAAATTTTGTGATATAGCCTGTGAATGAGGTATAAAAAAAATATACTTACGCTCCTGTTTTCATTTCTTTAGTTATTTGATCAGAAAATAAGGCGCTACTTTCTTCAATTTCTCTCGCTTTATCTTCTTTCTCTTTTGTTCGTTTCATAAACTGGAAGAAAATATTTTCATTCAGAATTAAAAATCTTTACCTTACCGAAAAATAATGTCATTGTTAAGCATTTTTAAATCAGCCAATCTATAATTAACCCACAATATATAGTTTATCCCATAATTTATGGGCTAGAGTATATAACTCTGAAAACAAATCTGCTTTAAATAAAGAACAAACAAAAGGAATTGTAACGTCATACGTTACAATGGTCATTATGTTGTGATGATTATGTCACACAACTGACAAAGAAGCAGGTTCAAATCTATGAGTCATTGTTATCCTTAACAATGACATTCATAGATTTGAACCTGCTTATACACAATAACTTCTAGATATTAACTTTTTGTTAAATGAATCTATTAAATTAGGTAAGCTTCACGTCATTAAATTTGGGTACTGTACCTCCCACTTATCATCAGCATCAATTTCCACCAAATACTCTTAAGACTGTGATAACAGTTTAAAGGAATATTTTTGTTTTTAAATAATTTAATCAGCTCATTATAAACAGATTTGGGTAAACAATCACTGGACATGAGAAATTTTAACCACTACCACCTTGACATACTTTAAAGATCCTTAATTTAAAATTAATCTTCTTTGTTTCTATTTGTGAGGGTTATTTGTAACCCTAAAAACAGTGAGAATGATACACTTAGAAGTCTCTTACTTAGAACAGTGAAGAGACTGTTCTAAATAAGACCTAGTTAGGTAAAAACCTAACTTGAACCCTCTCAGTTAATTAGTGCAGCCCAATTTCTGCTATATACATCAAAACATTGCAAATCAAATGAATCCTAGGCTCCTTGCCTATCTTTTTAATAATTTTTTTTTTGTCTTCAGTCATTTGACTGGTTTAATGCAGCTCTCCAAGATTCCCTATCTAGTGTTAGTCGTTTCATTTCAGTATACCCTGTACATCCTACATCCCTAACAATTTGTTTTACATATTCCAAGCGTGGCCTGCCTACACAATTTTTCCCTTCTACCTGTCCTTCCAATATTAAAGCGACTATTCCAGGATGCCTTAGTATGTAGCCTATAAGTCTCTCTTCTTTTAACTATATTTTTCCAAATGCTTCTTTCTTCATCTATTTGCCGCAATACCTCTTCATTTGTCACTTTATCCACCCATCTGATTTTTAACATTCTCCTATAGCACCACATTTCAAAAGCTTCTAATAATAAAAACAATTACTTCTTTTAATAAAAACAATTACAATCTTTTTGGTGCTAACCTTTAAACTATTTTCAATATAACATTTTTCTTGTATTATCAGTTTTTTTTTTGCAGTTCATACCAAGAATGCCCCATTGATAGTATAAAATATCATCAGACGTTTATAATTATCAAACATACTAATCCCTTGCACCCCATTCGAAATGAAAAATTATATTTCTCATACAAAGAACAAATAATAAAGGGCGTTTTGAATAAATTATTTTGTTTCATCCACTTAAGTAATCTGTTGCGCAGCACCAGGGTTAACATTTTGGTAAGAATATTTATTAATGTAATTCTTTGAAGTTTAACAGATCTTTATTATTCTCCTTTTTAGGATCCTTTTCATTTTTAAAATACCATATAATGTAAAGACTTTTTTACTCCAACCAAATTTTGTTAACTAACCTGACTCAAATTCAGATTGAGAAGAAATTTAAATGCTTTATTAAGGATATTATCTGGTTCTTATTTCTCATAGCAAAGATTAAAGACAAGTTTGTTTTCTGAGTCAACTCTCATCAACAAACAGAACAAAAATAGAAAATAACTGTCACCAGCAATCTTACAAGTTGGAAAAATAGCCGAATAAAAAGCTGGCCAGGTACCAATACTGAGATCACCTACCACTATCCTCTTTCTTCGGTATTTACAAGTCAGAATTCCTTGAGATTACTAATGCTGCTAAAAGCTGACTGAATATTAGTTAAATATTAAGCCATCCTTATTAAAAGTCTAAACTATATTTTCATTTATAACAGTAACTTAGTTAGGTTGAAAGGGAAATAATTTTTAAAAAATATTCTAATTACATTATTGAGTTTTATCTTAGAATTGAGACACCCAGAACCAATATTTCTTCAGATTTAAAAAAATTGATTGACTAGATAAAGGAATTAATTAAATTATTATCATCACTAATCAAAAAACCTCCATGAGGGAATTGACTGAAAAGAAATTATATTCACTCCACCTTGATTTATTACCCCTTTTCAAGATCTGTTAAGAGTTATTTTTAGCCGCATATTAGCATTGCCAAGTTTCACTTGATCTGCTAAATGGTCAGACAAGCAATTTTATAATCTCAAAATCATATGCCAAAGTTAATAAGGCCACATTACTACACATGAGTTCTACAACATGATACCTAATTGAGAAAAATAAGTAGAGTGCAAATGAGTCATTCAGTTTCAGCAACAAAAGACCCAACACTTCCATATATTTCATCCAACTGGCTATCCCACATACAATTTTTTATCATAATACAATTTACTACAAATAAACATGGCACCTTAAAAAATTTCCGCAAGATCTGTGCTACTTTTATATTGTAATTCCAACCAATATTGGCATCATTATAAATGTAACGTAATTTCTAAAAAAATATCCTTCAACGATAACATATACTATTAGTGTTTAACTCCAATTTAAAATAGATTGCTGTAACAAACTAAATATGTAGAAATAAAAATAACCAAAACAACTGACTTATAAATAATTTTAACGAAGCTAGCATATTTACTTTTTATTAATATCAACAAGCCACCAATGGCTCTATCTCTAGTGTGTATCCTGACTGATTTACTTGTAAGTACCATTAATCAATCATAAATCCATACTTAAATCTATATATCTAGGATTCACAAAACAACTTAACCTAACAAAATATACATTTCATCCTTACTTAAGTTAAATACAGTACTTAAATCCTGGATGTTCCAAAACAACAAAATTAACACTAAAATTATTTTTCCGTATAATAATTCTCAATAAATGTTAATTAAATTCCTATCATTTGCATTCTTTATGATCCCTTAGAATCCCCTTTCTCCAACTGCAATTTATTATTTTGGGAAGGATGTTAAAAAGACACTAGTGATAATCCTTAATCATTCTCTTGGACACTTGTATTGCAGTTAAAAAATCTGAATTCTGATCATCTTCAGATAACAATATTTTCATATCCAGTACTTTATAAAATAATTCATTGAAGTTTGCAAATTTGATTACACAATACTGATATAATTTAATTCATCAATGCAAATCAGTTCTCTTCATGTAATCATATCTTACATCACAAGGATGATGTAGATATATAATAAACAAGTATGGGCACGCCTAAATATATAAAACTTTATCCTGATGTCCTGTAAGTAGATTATACAATAATAACAGATATAAATAATAATACTACAAATTTATTTACAAAGGCGCCTTAATTAAAGTAAATGAATAACAAATGCTAGGAAATAAAATTCTTTTTTAAAATAGGAATCAGTAAATAATTCTTCAAAATAATATTACCACAATTGCTATATAAATTGAGTCACCTTACTTTCATTTCTAAAACTGCTTTCGACAGCTTCCTCTTCCTAAGATTTTCTTTGGATGACATCTTTAAAACAAGTTGCACTTTCAGCAAAGTATTAATAAATTAATCTGAACATAAAAAAAATGCGGCACACTCTTTTAACACGTTCGATTCAATCCCGTCAACCTTCAATTATATAAACATAACCTATATAAGATCATGCAGAATGTAAAAAAACACTGATAAGAGGAAGAAATGATAGTATATAATGACCACTGCAGTAAAGAAAATATGACAGCAATATTAAACCATAAAAGAAAAATTTTCTTCTAGCTCCTTTGATAAAACCACAACATAACCTCACAACTCCACAAATATGCTACCAGTCGCATGGCGCTTACAATTTCTAATAGAAAATAACAGAGTGCGTGGGTGTTTTCTATTGAATAATTGTACTGCTATCGGCAAGTAACCGAATTGAAATTCATGAACTATTATGCTACAAAAATTTAACTACCGCTTTTTTAAGCGTACGGCTTTTACTGCTAGGTATTAAAAATGTTCCATCTCGCCATAAAAATCTAAATCCTTAGAATCGAATCCGAGGAGACTAAACATTACAAATGTCTTATTATTATCGTCAATGGATCAGTGGCAAAAGTTTTACATTCGGTAAATCAAGTAATCATTTGCATTTAAATTAAAGCGTATGTGTAATGTATATTATTATCTAAAATCGTTAACAGGTCTCATTCTGATTGCAGAACATTTTCGGTAAACATGAAAAAACTAGAGAATTATAAACTTGTTTAAAGTCATACGTTAGGTGTCATAAAATTTTAACAATATTTTATTACTTACCATAATGTTGTAATTTTTAAGATTCAAAATGTACAATAATACATAATATCTCTTATTCACAACGAATTAAAGTTAATTTTAACAAATACTGGGAAAGTTAGTTACGATTATTTTAATATGTTTCGATTAATATTTTTCTTAAAAGGAAATGGTTCTCTAAATGAGTTAATATGCGTCTAGAACTGTGTTTGTTAGTTTTTATTTTTTCCGTCGTTGAAAGTGTGTGATAATCACAATCGGAATAGCTGTTAGAAAGCTTTGCATCAGATAACATATACGAGTATTCAACTGTTCTGATATGAACCAAAATTATTAATTTACTCCAGATACGCGCAAAAGGAATTGAAATCGTGATAATAACTTCCTTTACCATTTTTGGATAATGTGTGTTGTATCTTTGGATAATAAATTTGAATTTACTTCATGAAAATAAAATTTCTTCTTCACGGGTGATATCTTCTTCAAAATACAAAGCCACTAACTCAAATAAATAACCACAACTGCCCCTGACAAATGCAATGTTTGTAATTATGTGCAGGACGTAGTTAAAATCGTTAATCATAATATACTGCTCTCATCCTAGGTAAAGATACCCCCAACCACTCTTCCGCTAAGGAATACGTTGGAATGGATGACCATTACTTGGTTAGAACCTTAAACCACTCCTTTGGTTGAGGATGTTTATCCCTTTTCGTGGTTCTTCTACAGGATTGTAGATCAACCCTTTTTCACTATCCAGCCCTTTTTCCTTGTCCTTATTCTATTTCTCAGTTTTCAGACATCAGTTTTGGCTAGACGCTCACTAATCCGGGCCAAAATTATCGGGTAGGTTTAGAAATACCCCATCTTTAATGTCTGTATAGCATGGAAGGCGGAGGACCTTCCAATTCTGGAACCCTATTCCAATCTGGTGATAGTTCAAACAGCCCAACCGGTGGCTAAGCTGCTTATCTGTTAAAGAATAGATCTAATATATTAAGAGTTATTTTAAAATTATTATCGTAATATTTTTTCCACAAACATGGGTATATGTATGTATGGAAGAGGATGTATGGAGAGGTATGGGTAGATGTGTTTTTAAGTATGGGGCCGCTGTACCTGAAGAATCAGTGAAATAATTTGCCAAATTTGGAACTATATTACCAAAATTTCAATTTTTAAAATTGAATAAGTTAACTTAAAAAAAAGAGGTTTAAATTAAACATTAAAGACTATATGTTTACAGAATCCTGTAATTATCAATCTAATCAATTTATTTAAACAACAGAAAAGATGCGTAATAATTTTGTAGCAGAACATTATCATTTTTTTTTCATAATTCTCCGAGCTATTTTATTATATAGACTACAAAAAAATATTGTTTGATTTGAAACAAATTTCCGCCAGTTTAATTTTATCACGCTTGGGTCGAATAAACCCAATCTCTTTCACGCTGTTGAAGCAAGTCTTGATAAATATTTTATGAAAATCAGTGCTGCCGTTCTTGAGTTAGCGATGCACAACAAACAAGCTATCTGAAATAGACTACACTAACTGCTTAAGATAAATTACTCTCCCTTTTTCGTTAAAAATTATTAAAGATTTAATGACCTGTAACCTATAAATACTTTTTCTGTGAACGGACCCCGCTAAAAGATAGATCGATACTTTCCCTAAATATTCCCTTTTTTGCATTTTATATATTTTTTTATTTTCATTTTATTTTAAACTGCAGTAAATCGTATGATGCACTTTGTAGTATATTTATTGTAAAAAGCTAATATCTATAAAAACAATTTATAAACAAGATTCTTTTTAGCAGCCATAATGGTCGTCATTTAAAAAGAGAAACCTTTTTTATGAGAAATCGTTACTTAAACGCCATTTCACTCAGTAGCAAGAAGCCTTACTGAAAATTGAAAATTTTCATAAAAATAAAAACAAAAACATTTATAGTTACTGCGTTATACACAAAGAAAATAACAAAAAGATCAGTTTAAAAAAAACAAGATCCTCGCTTAGGGCGGTCAAATGTTTAGCGAGGAATATAAATACAAAATGGTAATTTTGGAGTTTTTATTTCGATTAAATTTGTTTCTTTTTGGGGGAAAGTAATTTTTAATCTCATCAAACACGAAAACAGATAGTTAAGCGTACAGAAATCTAATTAAATCTATTATTAATAATTTTAAGCTTTCAGTCACAAAATGAGAGTGGCGGTATAATTAATCAACGCTTCTGAAAACTATTATGAATGGAACGCAGGGCGTGGGGATTCCACGAATTAATTTTACTTAGCATCTTTTAAACGTTACAACAAAATGCATATCTATCATACCGTTCGTGCATAAACAATAGCGATTCCTTCGCCTTCTCAAACGGGGTAGTAAAAAAAATATAATAATAAAAAACTAATCTAATGAGTATTAATGGACTATATCCTGTTTCCTGCACTCTAGGAAGAAAGCTTAGTCATAGGTTGCGTACTGTTTAAAAGTATGACGTGCGATACGTTTACTGTCGCTAATACAGTATTCAGAACCATACCTAATGTGGAATCCAGTGGATGGATGGCAGCGGAATCTACGCGGTAGGGAGTAAAATAGTAGTACCGTACCTCGTGTAGTCGACTAACTGAACGGTCGTCTATTGTACAGCTACAATAACCCATAAACAACAGGATACCTACTGAGAGGACCCTATTGTTAAAAAGATGTCTTCAACAAATACGAAAAAAAAAGGTTTGTTTGTCATCTGGGAATGGGAAACAAAATTCTATTACGAATAAAATTGTAAAATTAAAGAATTTATTAAATAACCGGGATATATTGAAATAATTCTATACTTTAACGTAAATTAATGCTACAAACATTATGTAATGATTTAAAAAGGTCATTTTAATAAACAAGTATTTACAGATTAATTTTTTTTAACTGATAATTTCATAGTTATTAGAAACAAATAACATAACTTGTTTGGATCAGATTAAAAGTTATACGGCAATACCGCCCATCTCCGATTAGAAAGTTTAAATTAACGTATTCATTCATATCGCCTATGTAATTTGAATAGGGGTTTCTCAATATCTTGTTTCTCACCTATTCTCTCAATAATAATTATGAGAACATATTAAAAAAGTTAATATCATTAAAAAAAAAAAAAAAAATGGATCTTACGCTATGTGCAAGAAAAGCTATTAAAAAATCTGATATGGACACCACATGACTTCCTTGTACGCCTATTAAATTACGTATACATATTTTTAAAAGTACATAAAATTTTATTTCATTAATAACTTCTGATTTTTTTACATATTTTTTTTTTATTATTGTTATTAATTATTATTTATTGTAAAATAAATAACCAAGGTAAATTATTATTAATAAATCAATATATTTAAATTTACAAAAAAAAACGTTAAAAAAAAGGAAATGACGTCGGATTCAAACCGATGTGCCTTCCCCTTGTAAGATCCAATTATTTCATTAATTAAAATTTTAGTTGGCTATAACTCTGGAAGCAATGAAAATAAGTATCACTTATGATGTATCGTTGAAAAGCTCTCAGTGAAGGCTTATTAATGTAGTTAAGTCCAAAATCCAAATTTGTTAGATTTTGGGCTTTTTTGGACACTTTTGGTCCAATCAATTTCAATCAAAAGGGGAGGTGCACAACTAGATGTTACAAAAGTCCTAAAATCAAAATTTCAACATTCTACGGCTAATCGTTTTTGAGTTATGCGTGATACATACGTACGTGTGTACAGACGTCACGCCGAAACTAGATAAAATGGATTCAGCGATGGTCAAAATGGATATTTCCATTGAAATCTCGAAACCGAAATTTTCCTTTACTTCGTACAAGGAAGTAAAACAAAAATCTTTATACCTGATACACAATCTATAATCTTGTGAGTCCTCGACAAGATTATATAGAACTGAGGCGATACAGTGTACTGACGACCAATTTTAACATTAAGCTCTGACATATGATAAAAACAACGTGAAGAATAATTTTTAATTTTTTTAATGAAATTATCTTTTAACGCAATTATGCCCATTGTTTTCTTAATTTTAATAAAATGCAAATCTTTTTCTAATTAGTTATTTTATTATTTTTTTATGAATAGCTTCGCAAGAATTTTTCTCTCATTAAAATTTACTCTTAATCTTTAGTTATTTTTACAACAGCGTAATACGTACTCAACGATGTAAGTAAATAAAGGTACGAAATTTAGGTAAAAACCCATCATACCGTTTGGTGTTAACATCTTCCAAGTTGTGAATTATGTTAGGTTGTTTGCTGCTCGAACTATACGGATAAAGATGACCTTGAAGCTATCCTTGATATGTTTTTAAATGGAACGTCGACCGATATAAAAGAACCGTTCTTTCACGTTTTTCCTGTTCATTCGCCTAATGTGGACTGACACATCAGTGGTTTATTTAATTTTAAAGAAACTTGCGGAATCCCTATTTTTTAACAGTACTTGCATAAGCTATTTAAATAATGCATAATGTGTATATATATATATATATACAGTTAACTTACATTAATTTAAAGATTCTTTTATAGATTAAATGGAATCCTGTTTTCCCTGGAATTCCGGCATCCCTAAGTGAAAAGGAGGTTTTTGAGATTTACTTACTTGGATAACTCTTAGAGAAAAACTATTTACTGTTACTGATTTAATTAATTTACCTTAATTTGTCTGTTCACTGCCGAATAGCTTTCGTTTGTTGTTAATGGTCTGTCTTATGACGTTGTAAAACAAGAGATAATATTATAAAATTAAAAAACATGACTGCCAAAAAAAAATTGCTCTTTAATATAAGATAATACTAATACAGGTTAATTAAAGAGCGTTCAGGTAATAACTTTGTACATAGTACTTTTTTCAATTTATTTAAACACTAGTGGACCCGGCAATGCTTCGCTATTAGTAAATTTGAGTGTATGAATTAAATAAATCTTGCATTATCTTTGACAGATTATATTACGAAAATAATAAAATATACAATATTAATTACATTTCAGGTAAATAAATCAAATTGCAAGCGATATTCAATTTCATAATTGTACTGAAATGTAATACGATCAAGTGTTATCAGTCGATGCAATTGATCATTTTCACGTTCTCGTGATGATCCTGCAGCCTGTAACTGACATATTTAATCTATTTCGTTCATTTCGTTGTGCTTTTTCTTCCTTTGTTTCATTTCTTCTGTGTTCTCTCATTCTCTTGGCTCAAATTGTGTGAAGGCCATTTAATTTTGTTGTTTTGGATACATTGTTATTTTTAAATTATAAAAGTTTCATCTTCTATATAAATATTAATACTATTATCTACTTTTTTTTACATTTTTGTAACTTACAAAAACAATCTGACGGACAAATTTACGAAAACAATAAATTGCAGAATATTCATTTACTTTCTTTCTTTTCTTTCTTCTTATGACCCCCGGAATGTGTACCACAATTCAAACCTCACCAATCTCACTCCTGTATAAATCATAAAAAATCTAATGTGGACACTACATGATTTCCTTGTATGCCTATTAAATTACAAATTTGTTTAAAATGAGACGTACATAAAACCTTATTTCATTAATAACTTCTGATATTTTTTCATATTTTTTTTTTTATTGTTATTTATCGTAAAAACATTTTTACAATCCGAGGTTAATAGTTATTAATAAATAAAGATACTTAAATTAAAAAAAAAGAAAATGAAGTCGGATTCAAACCGATGTGTCTTCCCCTTGTAAGACCCAAATATTTCATTAATTAAAATTTTATTTGGCTATAACTCTGTGGAACCGATGAAAATAAGTAACACTTATGACATATCGTTGAAAAGCTCTCAATAAGGGCTTATTACAGCAGTTAAGAAAAACTCCAAAATCCAGATTTGTTTGATTTTGGGATTTTTTGGACACTTTTAGTTTAGTTGATTGAAATCAAAAGGGGAGGTGCACAACTAGATGTTACAACAACCCTACATCCAAAATTTCAACATCCTACTGCTAATCGTTTTTAAGTTGTACAAGATGCATACGCACGTACGTACGTACAGATGTCAAGCCGAAACTAATCAAAATGGATTTAGGGATGTCAAAATGGATATTTTAGTTGAAATTTGGAAACCAAAATTTTTCGCGATTACAATACTTCCTTTACTTCGTACAAGGAAGTAAAAAACGTATAAACAAATAACCTAAAGCTTCTTTTACAAAATTGAATTTCGTTGTATATATATATATATATATATATATATATAGAGAGAGAGATATTGTCTATATCGATTCAATTAATACTGAACTTGATTAAAAATAATGGTATATAATTTTCAACTTATCTCTTTTAAAGTCTTCAACATGTGGAACGAATAAGATGTAAAGACTCCCGGGACAAATAATAATAAATTGTGAAATTTTCAGCAAAATCGGTTAAGTAGTTTTTAAGTTTTAGGGCACACACACAAATCAAAGATTGTTTTTTATATATACATATATATATATATATATATATATATATATAGCCTATGACACTCCCGATAACTTAAGAATTCCAACGCGGGGTCATACATCTAATTCGGTTCAGCCATTGAGCTGCTACGGTGGAACAAACATACATATACATACACCCTAAATATATTACACTCCTTTTTTGACAGTGTGTTATTTGTGGGAGGAGTGCAGTGAAGTACTGTTACAATACCTCCACAACTATTCGTCCAATTTCCAAAATCCAAACGCGGTATTAACGGGATAATCCAAACTGATTGTAGAATGCATGCAGGATGGAATAAAATCAATTTTTTCAATATTCTTAAGATTAAAAAGTTGAAGGTATTCAAGATATGATCCAAAATACTTCCGTATCATATCTGGTACTGAACTGACCCGAACAACTTTCCTTCTTTCTATAAATTTTGCTGTAACAAATGCAGTAACAACATATATTTAACAAAAAAAGTTAATTTCAAGTTTAAACATAAAAGAAATAAACGTATTTTATGAGTATAAAATAAAGTTGAATGTAGTTTCTTATGTAATGAATTTTACTAACCTGAAAATAGCTTTACTGCTGCTATGTAGCAGCTATACCTATAACGGAGAATATTTAGATTGATCCAAAATTTCGATGTCGAGGTTTTTGCGATTGCTGACATTTCACGACTTCTTAAGTTCAAAAAAAAAATTCCGGAAGATGAATGTATGTACGTGAGTTGAACTTGATTAATATCTCTGGCTGGCTCAAATTAAATTCTTTGAAAACGGCTTAAAAAAACTTCTATGTTTGTAAGTATGTAGTACTGATAATGCATAACATTTTGAAAAAAATTAAAAAAGGCAGTGGGGTAGTTTTCACTTTTGAATTTATTACTTTTTGCGCAGTTGTAAAAAATTGAGATTTTGTATGATGAAAATACTTATTAGGTTACTTTAAGTTCTAAAGTTTTAAGTTAATCAGATTTAGGAGAGGAAAAATATTAATCATTATTTCTAAACGGTTTTTGCTATTGAAAACCCAATGAACAGTAGTATAATTATGATAGAGTAAGCACAGAACTTACTGTTATGACTAAAACTCTCTGTTAGCACTATGTTAATGCAGATGCTCAGATTATATGGAATTTAATGACCTGTACGAGGTATGGTTAGTTTACACATTAACTGATGTATATAAAAAGAATTTCTAAATCGAACATGCCATTCCTGTCATAACTAGAATTATATTTTTTGTGACCTGTTACACTAAATTTAAATACTGTATTTAGTTTTATTATTAATATTGTTTTATAATTTTTTTAATTTATAATGCGTGTGGGAGATAAAATTTTATCAATTCTTAGAAAACAGAATGTGGTGGTGATAAGCATGTATCAACTGGATGGGCCTGATTGTTAGATGTAATATGAAGATTTGTTCGTAACCGTAGGTTTGATGCAAATGGCTATTGCATGTGTCTTGTGCGAAGCGTGGCTAGTTTGAACATAGCATTAATCCTTAGTTGGATTACCAATTCAACTCATTAAAAATTAAAATTAATTCATTACTAATTCGTTTGATTTTTCTAAATCAGTCATACCGTTCTGGAGATATAAATAAATTTCCAAATAACCGAGATCTAGTAAAACGACAGGGTACCTGTTGCATGCAACAGTTAACCTTCAACCTTCTAGCAAATACCTTGTTTGGATTTTGGAAATTGGGCAAATAGTTGTGGAGATATTGTAACAGTACTCCACTGCACTTCTTCACAAATAAGTGCACAGTAGTTACCTTGATCTTACAATTTTATGGTGCGCAAGGAGATTGGATGGGCTTTCTAAAGGGAAACGATTAAAATGCTAAACGGTACGGTTGCCGTTCTGTTGTGGCTTGCGTAACAGCCCCTTGTGCTTGAAACTTAACTAGTGATGAAATTTGGATTTATCATTTTGAGGTGAAATCCTAAGTCAGAATATGGAACATACATCAAATTTTGTCTTCCAGAAAAAATTTCAAACCTACACATCAGCTGGTAAACTGATGTAAATAGTGTTTTCAGACAATAAAGGCCCAATTTTTTTCAATTATTTCTAAGAATAATGTGATACTGTGACAAGCTAGAAAATAAAGTGAAACACATAATAAGGAGCAAAGATCTTGATTCTCTCTTAAAAGGAATAATTCTGTATAATATTAATTCCTGCCCCCGTACCTTTCAAAAGGCATGGGAAGCTACTCAAAAGTCAAGTCTGGAGGTGATACCACATCCACCCTTAAATCCTGACCTTGCACCATCAGAATTTTTTTTTTGTTTGGTCCTCAAAGTTTTTCCAGGCACCAAAGTTCATCAACAGTGAGCAGGTCAAGAATTGCTCAGACACCGAAATGAACAATTCTTTATTACTGAAATAAGAAAGCTCATACAAAGATGAGACAAGAGCTTAAATGTAGTCAGGGATTGTGTTGAAAAGTTTTATTGCTATTGAATAAATAATGATTTTTCTAGTTATTTTCCTTTTTAATCTTTGAATGACCCTCGTATAAACCAACTTAAATTAAATGGCTGCTGGTTTGTGAGTTATAAAATATAACTGGTGCCATCACACACACACACACACACACACACACACACACACACACACACAAAACTTACATTACATAGTTTTATATAATAATCTAATACATATTTGTTCTACTCCTTAAAAATGTTGTTACAGCAATAACATTTCCCCCCTCTTTTATTATTATATAGTTATGAAAGTAAAAATGAAAAGAATAAAAATTGATCAATTTATAGAATTTTTATTGTCTCATTTGAGAATGTCTTCTATAAGGTATAAAATACACATCAACTTTGAAATGTAAATTCATCCAGTTTGAAATAAATTCTAAGTCTCAATGGTTTTGATTTCTTAAAAAATGAATAAATACATTCGTCTAATCCTCTAGTTTCATAAATTTTGGTTTTTTAATTTGTCTTTCATTTTTTGTCATAAATCTCTTGGCAACTGCTTTGTTTACATGACGATTATATATAATTGGCCATTTCAGGGTCAGTTTTATCAGCATTTATTTTGCTGAGACTCCAACACTTTTAGCTCCATCTGTCATTCAATTTCAGGTTTCATTCCTTGATATGATAATCTACCATTAGTTGTACCTTTATCGTCATGTAATGCTAGGTTTAATGATTACATTATCTCTAAAAATAATAAAAATTATCTTATAAAATATCACAAAAAGGATTTGAAATGAAATATTTGATAAATGTTAATAAATACTATCTTAGAAAAATGTAAAGCACTCACTACTAACTATTATATGCTGTCCAAAATAAAATTTTGTTCCAAGTTACATATAACAGTCTTGTTAAGTAGGTGGGGTTGAACTCTCTTCAACAAATAGGATTTTTTAATTGATTTGTTAACTGTGTCAATTTATAGGAAAACTGTAAACTGTACAATTGAATTGTATCTACTATCTGAAAGAATGATAAATAGGAATAATTATCTCTATCAACACAGTGTAGACTCAAAAAAGAAAGAAAAATCATAGTTCAGGGATAACAGCGCAGTGAAATTTTTGCAATACACAAGAATTGTGATGACTGTATGTAGCCATCAGCGATAGATATTAGGGATGTTTGCCAAGAAAAAATTAAACGTTTCCTTGTTAAAGAGTGTTCAATTTCCATTCTCTTCCTTAATAAATATCATAGAGAAATTTATAAAAGGAACAATGTATTCTGAATGATGGCTTGTTTATAAAAGAACTAAGGTAGAAGAGGTGGGATTTAATCATTTTATTTTACAGAACCTCAATGATATAATAATAAAAAGCATAACCCATCACAATTTGTAACTACACTTGAATAAATTTATGTAGAAATGTTTAGTATGTGATAACAATGTTTAATGCCGTAAAAGACACAACAGTTGTGCTGATCTTCAGAAATTAATATTTGATAATGAAAAGTGAGTTAATAACTAAATTGTACATTTTATATCAATATACTAGATATACAGAGTGTATTATAAAGTTTTCGTGAAACTCATAACCCATTCTACTCATGTAAATAATGGAAAAAGATCATGTAAACATATGTCCTAAAATGCTTCGTTTACTAGTTACAGTTAGTGAAAGATTTTGCTAAAATTTCAGATACCGTAGTGAAATTTTTAGGACTTTAATTAAGGGGGAGAATTAATTTCTAAATGGAAACGATCGAACTGCTATATGATGCGGGCTGCCCCTGTGTTGCGGGTTGCATAACAGCCCCTTGTGTTGTTTTTTGTGTGGCTTACTGAGCCATAATTATACTAATAAAAAAAACTGAAATTTGGCACAAATATTTTGATGTACATATCAATACATATTTGGATATATATATATCGGTTTTGGCATTATTTTCTACCCCATCGGGCAAGGGGGCATCAGAACACCCATATTTTTTCCCCCCGTCAATAGTTATAAAATGTCCCGGAAGGTGTTGAGCAAACTTAAGGGACTGATTCAGAAAATCAAAATAAACAATAACGTTCTTGTGGGTATATTTATATCACTTCATTTTCCGTCTGTCAGACATTTTATGTTTTTTTCAGTAAAAATCTATACCTTAAGAACGGATTCATATATTTTAATCAAATTTGGTGTTATATACCCAACAACATCTAAAAAATAAATAAATTTGAAAATTTTATCTATGAAAATTAAGAATTGGCGGGCATTAATATATTTTGATTATTAATAGCCCTATAAATATTAGTATTATAGAATAGTGTTTTATTAGATAAAATATTAAGCCTTTTAATCGTGATTAAAATGTCACGTCATTTGTTCAGATCGGTTGAGTAGATCGCAAAAATTATGGGTGAAAACAGATACAAAATTATCAGTCTTCATAATTTCGAATCTGCAATCACTGCCGACAAGCGGGTAAGACGATATCCGATTTCACATTTCATTAAACAGATGTTTTAAGTCAAAAATTTATTTAAAATGTTTCCTTGTAAGGATCATACGAGTTATTAAATTTGTTGATTTATAATTCTGATACTTTATGCTTTTTAAATTTTGACTGATGTTAAAAATGTTATTTAAGGTAGTTATCTAGCAAGTAGTCAATCAAGGCCCAAAAGATTTTACTAAACATTTTAATTTTTTTTTTAGCAAATTATAATTTCGTACGGCGTATTTGAAGTAAAAATCTGTCAAGAGAAAGCCGAACAAGTTATTCAACCCTTCACCAGATTTTTTTATTATCTTACTGTAATACTATTATTCTCAAATAAATACCTCAGTTTACTTTGAGGTATTATTCAAAGTATTTGAATTTTTACTTACGCCGATAATTTTCTTAACAAATAATGGACAATTCTATTTAAAATAGCCTTTGTTTATTTATTTTTATTTCATGTTTTTACAATAGATTAAATAATTTATAAACATTATGACGATAGCTGTAATATGAAATTCAAAAATATGATACCGAAACCGTATTGTAAAATGTATAATAAAAAACTGTTTACTGAAACTTTAGCGTTGAATTTGCTCGTTGATATTATTACATTTATTGTTTTCTCATTCTTGGTATAGTCATTAGTAAGCTATTAAAAAATAATTTACGCAGCTATAAGCTTCGTACAATAACATTTAGTTGGGCGGGCCTGATCTGAATACTTTTACTAGGAACTTGTAAGGCACAAGAATGCAACTCGCAACCCACTTATCTAGTAACCTGTAGCTTGTTTTGCCAGTTACGTTTCAATAAAATACCTTTTCTTCTTTAAGGCTGGATTCACATAAGTCACTCGCTTGCGTGAATATTTGGTTGCGTGAGGGCGCACCAGCCCGCATAAAAAAACACAAAAATAAAAAACAAAAGAGATCAGGAAATATAAGTAAGCAAAGATGAGGCATTGGAGCCTGCTCGTATTCCGGGAAAGTCATACGGACACTCTTACTGCCGCTTGCACGACCAGAATTTTCAAAGATGTTAATTTTTCTTTGCGTGCCCCCTGTGACTATATTTCTTGTCATTAATGTCACATATCGCTCTTTTTTCTGTAATGCACAAAATAAATATGTTTTCACATTATTCAATTAAAACAATTAATAATAATAAAAAATAAAAATAAAATAGAAACTTAAAAAAAAGTAAGTATAACGTAATTAACCTTTTACAACCGAAAAAGAAGTAACATGATTAAACCCATTCGATGACACAATCGTTTGTAACCGAGCACATAAAAATAAATCGACCTGTTTGAATAAAATCTCAAACAGATCTGCAAACGGCAGCAAGCGTACACGTGTCACTTGCTCGTCATTGAGGGTCTCCAGCGCTTCACCGTTTGCTTCCTCATAATTTCTGCCCTTTTGTTTTTTTTATGCGAGCTGTAGTCAAAAGAACAACAAGCGAAAGCTACTCGTGGCTAGTTTTATCGTATTTTCATAATTTTTTTATCATTTTAATATTTTAATTTATTCAAATTAATAATTGCCAATTAATGATAAACTAATGTTTAAAAATGTCAAGAACAAAAATTTAATCGACATATTTTTTATTAATCTACTTAAGGTTTTGTTTTTAAAAGACAATATAGGCTGAATTAAACATATTTTTATGAAGAAAATTTCTTAATACTAATTTCATATACTCGTATTTTATCCTATATTTTATCAAACATAAAGTAAAGCTTTATCCTTTGAAATTATAGCATAATATTGAATACCGACAGTACTGTGAGAAAGTCGAGTCGAGGTAGAGTATTTCGTGTGATCCCCTAAGAATTTTGAACGGCAATTACTTTTCCGTATGAGAATGTGGTTTTTGCATTTAGTAATGGAGATGAACTCGAATGTTATCGCTGTATACTTGCTAGTTTGATTCCGATGTGAAAAAACGCACTCGTTTTATCACAAGTTGTTTAAAGCCTAAAATCTTGTCTCTGTTGTATTTTGCTAACAAGTATACTGTCTTACCTACGTTGAAGTAAACCTTCAATTTTTTTAAGGTATTTATTTCAACTTTGAACAGGCTCATGTATTAAAACAAGAACAAAAAACTCTTTTTTGTTTTACTTATATCGATTTTGAATTATTTAACATTTTGATTTTGTAATTATTATTTTATCTTAATTATTTATTTTTCGTTATATAAGTGCATGTTGTATATAATTCCCTTAGAAAATAGTTTATTTTTTATATTTGGTTATTCTGATTTGTGGGGGGAAAATCTGTTCAATGTAGTTGTGTACAAAATAAAAATTATGACTGCAGAAGAGTTCATCTAGTTGAAATAACGTTTTGGCTTGATAAATTAATTCGCCACATGAGCTTGGGAATATGAAAATGAAAATTTTGTTCAGTATGAAAAATGACATGCCTAACCGCAATAATAATTATGAAAATACTAATAAAAATATATGTTAATAAATTAATAATTCTGAGACGAATAAATCTTTTATTCTACTCGGTTCATATGATACATTATTTGGATCACCCCATTATAAGATAAATTATATAAATAAAAATGTAAACGTTTGTATGTTCAAAATCTTAAATCTCTGAAAGTTCTTTACAGATTGCTTTGAAATTTTGACCCTACATTGCATTCGAATACGCGCGTATTTTTATATATCAACTATTTGTACACCTAAGATGTCACACCTGTGACAAGTAAAAACATGCTTTTTCTGAAAAACAGCGCTATCTATTGGACAAAAAGCAACACACGCTATACTAAATATTTTACGATTCCATTTCAGTGTTTCCGATATGTGTGTCCCTTGTAGATTAAAAAATTACTGGACCGATTTACGCATGGGGAAAAGGGAGAAAGGGAAAAATCGCAAAAGAATAAAATCGAAAAAAGTAAATTGAAGAAAGGGAAAATGGAAAAAATGAAAAAGGGGAAACGGCGAAAAAGAAATGGAAAGGGGGAAAGAAGAAAAAATGATGGGAAGAGGAAGGGGAAGAGTAAATAAGAGAAATAAAAATGGGGGAGGAAAGGGGAAAACTGGGAAAGGGGAAAACGGGGGAGAGTGAAAGGGAATATGGTAAAAATGAAAATAGAAAAAGGGGAAAAAGGAAAAGGATAGGAGGAAAGGGAAAAAGGGTAAAAATGTAAGGTTACATTTTGTAAAGTTCCGTAATGTTCATTTTGTTAATGTTTTATCATCAAACTTTCAATTGCGTTCATTTAATCTATATATATATATATATATATATATATATATATATATATATATACTCAAATCTTTCAATAGCAAAGCATTGCCGGATCTGTTAGTTATAAATATAAAAACAAAAAATGTAAATAAGTGAAATACTTAAGTATAAAACATTTTTACTAAATAATTCACAATTAAAAAGGCGCTATTGAAACTTTTGTACACATATTTATGTATGCGTTGAAGAGAATAAAAAAAACCAGGGATTTTTAAACAATAGTGTTATTTAAAGTCATAGACAGACTAGCATTATTTATTAGTCTTTTAATTGTATAAATAAATTGTTGGGAGTATATTTCAAACGTAGAATTTTAATTTATTAAAAATAGAAACAGAAGCATAAGAAGGTCCTTTTTCGTAAGCCGGCGTATTGTGCTGAGTTATACGAAAACACTTTCGTCGTCGAGTCCGGTAAGGGATAATATTATTATTTTTTAAGAACAAGTAATTATACTTTTTGGCAAAGATTGCCCGTTCATAACTCTAATCATAAGGATACGTTAACATATTTAATTTTTTTAACATCGGTCTACACGATTCATACTTATGAGAGTAATTAATATAAAACTAGTCTAACCAGTCAGTTATCATTTTGGACATGCTAAACACATTTATTTTAAGGAAGGAAGTGGAAGGAAGTTTATTTTAATAAATGAAGTGGTAGTTGAAAAATGTCCAGCAGACAGTGGGAATCAATCTGGGACCGATCGGTCTGGAATCCAAGGTAACTTAGTTAACCGTTAAACCGATCGACTGATCGATTAATTATTGATGAACTTAGGTAACTGAATCGAAAAAAAATGTTAAGGTAGATCATCATACATTATTTTAAAGAAAAAAAAATTATTTGATGTAATGATTTTACAAAATTAAACGTTTTCAATGTATAAATAAGGCATCAAGCACTTCATCTGATGATTTAAATAGCACTGAATAGTCTACATTTATCAGTAACAAATTTTTTATTGAAAAAAATAAAAATAAATAAATAAACTTTATTTCACCAAGTTATGTCTTTATTATTACCATACGTTTTGGAATTTTTATTTTCAACATTTTAATTTTGAGGGAAAGTTACTGTTCCCTCAAATTTCTTGTTTCGTTCGCTTATTTCTTTAAGCCCCATATCAATCCGCACAATGTTCTTCTAAAGTTTTATTTAAATCCTTTATTCTCAATAACTTCCTGAAATGCTGAATCTTTAATTCCTAAAATCATTCTTTTAAAAGCTTAAATAGCACTCCTGTTTTTTTTCTCCAATTATTCGAAGTATTTATATCGATAAAAATTCAATAGAAAGTTTGAAATGAAAGAGTGTAATGTTTTACGATTTCGAACTTGACCATTTTTATTTGAAATTCGTGAGCTCACAATGATTTTCTGTGAGAGGTAAAAGAAACGATCGTGAAAGTTTCTATTTATTTAACCGAACATCGTTTACTGTAATTATTTATCCGGGCACATAACAAGATTTTATCACTGTTCCTTCAATGTGTTCCCTCTTTATTGAAGTGTTATTTTGAGTGAGAAGAATATTAATAATTATGGAACCGTTGTAATTTAATTAATTTTAAGTATCAGTAAATAATTAAAAAATTTAATTTTTCTTTATTAATTCGAAGTAAATGAACTGCGTAAATTAAAAATAGACTAATAAGCGAAATTATTTCGAGATTGTTGTGCCTGAAAAGAAAACTGTATGCGTAGTTAAAAGCTGCAATTAGTCTAATTAATTGGCTGGCATTCCCATAACAATAATTTATTATTGTAATAAAAACCATTTTTTTTTTTTTTTAAATTATAAAGACTATTGATCGTTATAAAATCACTTAATGAACAAAGCTATTGATTTACTCTCGCAAATAATTAACATTATTGTTCATTAATATATAAATTGTTTTTTCGTATCTTATTAATTATTCGTATATATGAGACAGATAAGGAATCTTGGACAGCTCCATCAACCAGTCAAATGACTGAAGACAAAAAAAAATGAGACAGAATAACTTATTTACTTCCCGTTTAATTGAGGAAAAATTCTTTTAAAAGCTTTTGTGACATTACGTCGTAATAAAAATAAAAAACAGAAAAAAATACGGTCACCCTCCTCTCTCCTGATAAAAAGAAATCGATTGTTGTATTTAGCTCTCACCGCAAGGAGCGCTGTAATCGTTATTTGTAATAACTTGGGAAACGGTCGCTAGTCGTGAATCGTTTAGTGACAGGATGGAGCCGGTACTGGTAGTGTGTTTGTTAGTCCCATTATTGGGCCTTGTTACGACCACACAACTTCCAAATACGACTGGTATAGATGGTGAATTAACCGCCAATTTATCAGTCGATCATTTCTTTTCTTTGTGGATTGTATTCAACAACGACGATGTCGCCATGTCAGGTTTGTCTTTTTATTGATTTGATTATATCATTTTATACGTCGATATTTTACATTGTTATTTCTCAATTATTTATTTAATTAGCGTAATATTATTTAACTGCATCGATGTTATTTATTGAATTCCATTATGTTTATTACGTTTTTTATTATAGAATTATTAAAGACAATGTAAGGAAATTTATCATCGTTTAATTATAAGTTACCATTTTTATATGGCATCTATTTTATTGTTAATAAACTGCTGTACATAGGCTTCAGATAGAATGTGTTGTTAAGAGTGATACCATCAAGGATTTATTTTTCAGTTACGAAATTGTAGTGTTTTTATTACCGTCACTTTCGTTCAATGTAATCCGGGCTATTGTTTTGTAGACTAGAATTTAAATCTTATTTATTGAACTCTTAACATTTAAAAAAAAAATTATAAAGAACAAAAATATTTATTTATTAAAAGTATATTGAAAACTTTTTTCTATATAAAATAAACTTTCATGTATTTCTTTTACAAAAAAATCTAAAAAGCCGGTTATTTGTTACATATTAGACTTAAGCTTACATTTATATTAATTTAAATACATTAATCGATTGAAATTTCTTACAAATATTATTTTAAATTTGTGAATTATTTTTACTTTATAATTAAATTAATTATGAATTGAATAAATTTAATGGATGTTATATATCGTTAGAGCGTTATGACTTGAGTCTAATTCTGTCTCGTGACCTTAATTGTGTTAAGTTATTGTGTAAATACTATATTACCCATCACAGGGAGAAGGGGTCAAGCAAGTGATACATTCATGTAATGCGATTAGTATACTCACAATAATGCATGCATACGTTATAAATTACAGGATGAATATTTTAAATTTAATTTAGATCTACACAATTAGATCTAATCTTCTAACAGGGAAAAAAATAAACGTACATTTAGATTTACTTTTCAGTGCTCCGTTTATTTCGATGGCTTATAAAAATTATATTTAATTAATTTCAATAAAAACAGATCCAAATCGGGTTAGACTTAAGGTAAATTATGTATAATATACTAGTAAAATAAGATTTTTAATATTTTTTTTGTAATTTTTAAAACGCATACTAATAATAAAAAGTATTTGCTTATACTTTTCTGAATTCTGAGGGTCTGGTCTCTTCAAAATTACTATGGAACGAACAAATTATTTTAATTAACAACTAAAAAAAAAAAAGAGCGAAAGGAACTACTAATTGACTAGTGATATTACGAGGTCTCCTGCCTACACTACATCAGGAAGCCGGTCGGCCCCCTGATCACCTACTACTATGTTTTCACAGAGTACGTTGCATGTGCAAACATATTGTTGCAGCAAACTGACAAAATTATGTGATAATATTTCATTATTTTTTCGATTCTCTAGCCGAATTCTTTCAGATATTTTGAGGGGCACGTTTTGGAACTGCTAGGAAAGAATACGGTGTAACGGTATAATTTGTCTTCACACCGCTGATCTGATCTTATAAATTAACTTCAGTTGAATTTTCTCATTTACGTTATTTCTTTTTGAAGCCTATGCGTCGCTAAAATTTTATTTCATTTTTATTATGAAAAATATAAGTATAACAATTATCAAATTTATTTTCTTATTTAGAAATTTTATTCAAAATAAAACTAATTTTCACATCTTTTCCAGTCACAAAATTCAGAAAGAGCCATGTGTTTGTCGAGTGATAAGCGTAACGGTTGTTGGCGACGTGACGCGAGTCACAATTTGCTCTTGAAAACGACGAAGCCATTCTCAACAATAATAATTCCTCATGGCAGACTTACTAAGGAAACTGAAGAGTAAAGTGGTTTCCTGTTGACCTCTTCACTAAGTTGAATAATCTGTTACATATTAACACGCCAAGTCCACTGAAATGCGAATTATATTCAGCCCAGCAAGTTATACTTTCATTTTGTTTACCACTAGGCTATGTAGTGAACATTGTATCAGAAAAACCAAATCTGACTTACGAGTATTGTTTCTCAAGCGCTTTCAATGCGTTAAATAAAAATCTAGCTTCGATTTGTACTTTCCTCAACTTTAATTCTTAGAAATGGTATTCAGGTTCTTTATGCCACAATAAAATTAAAGTATTGAGAAATAAATATAGGTAACTGCTTTATATAACTAAATTAATTTTAATACCGTTTACAACTGAATTTTTGTTTTAATTTATTTTTTATTATTGTATTTATGGTTTATTCTTTCAGTTCAGTATAAATTTTGTTCACTTTTTATAGACCTCCTTTAAATTAAAGCGTTTAATTAACTTCGTACCGTTGAATTTAATCCGAAACAATCCATTTTTGGTCATTTTAAATTTTAGTTATTCCCTGAAGCACTGAATGGATAAACAAATTGGGAAGAGATCGACAGTCACCATATTTTGTAACTTATGGATCACAAGCATGTGATACCGCTTTTAGTGCTTGACCATCTATAAATTTTCTATGTGTGAAGACAAGGTTCTAAATTGCCTACGAAAACCGAGTCGGTTAGGGATTAATCCATTATGTTACAATTTTAATCGATCTGAACCGGATTCAAATCGGCAATATTTAGTAAATTAAGCCGATGACTAACCGATCTATTCTGAGTCTTCGGTTTTACAAGCTATTCTTCTATTTTCATAAATTAGATTTTGTTGTTTGTCTATTGCTTTACAGTAAAAAACTAATTTAATTATTCTTTAACGACGTAGTTCTATAAACCTTCATTGTACAAATTATTAAAATCTCTGAAAGATTTAAGTTTTATCTTACTAAAATTTAAGCTAATATTGCAAAAATGAAATGTAATCAGAAATATACTTTTAGCATGAAAATGTTAGAAACTATCTTCCTTATTTATTAATATCGATATAAATAGGGTAAAAATAAAAATGATCGTACAAATAAGTGCATTTTTTATTTATATTCCGTGTAATATACAACCCCCTTCCCAAAAAAAACACACACAATCGATGTATTGCATTCTAATTCACTTAACCTATATTCGATTCCCGTAAAAAAATTAATTTTTTAATTTAAAGAAAAATAATTTTAATGGATAATTTTATATTGTTTTAAGAATTAAAAAAATATATACATACATATGTATATAATATAAAATTTTATAAATCAATCCATAAAAAAAAAAATCAGTTAACGTACGCCGAAGCCGGTTTTTCCCGTTTTATAACATTAATGTGAAATAGAAAATAATTTGTTCGACGATGGTTACAGTTATCATCATTAAGCTGTTAGTTATTTAACTTTATTTAAGAAAGGAGTTATTGTATATAACTGATAGAAAAAAAAAATGTATTTAAGGAAATTGTTTTTCTTTTATAAATTACTAACATTTGAAACAGGCAAATTCATTTCATGTGCTATTTTATAATAGGAAAATAAAGAAAAGTAGATTTGTTACAAATAGATAAAAAACCGAATACGTAAAAGACCGCACATCGAATTGGACTTTTTTGTATCGACAGATTATTATGAATAACTACTTTAAAGTAAATCCCCTACTGTACTTCTGTTGAATGTAGCTTGTAATAAACGCTGGAAATAAATGCGGGAAACTCAAAAATTAGATTATAATAAAAAGCTTGTGGGTTAATCTTAATCAGAAAACTACACGGTGAGGAACATAAATGATAAAAGATGTTTAAAAATCTATCGTTTGTGCGGTAAACAATATTTAGGGAATGTTCATTCATTTCGTAAGGGCGTTTTGGGAGGTTAATAGTATTTGAAAACCTAACCGTTTCTTATGATCCCTGGTGAGGGGCTATAATACTTCTTACGTAAGTAAATCGCTCTAATCATAATAAGAATCTGGTAAAATCGAGGAGAATATAATTTAAAATTACCTGTATATAAGGGGAAAGTCCATAAGAAATCTCTACGTCTCAGCGTTCCTCACTGAGACGAAAAAAACTTTATCCAAAAGAGATAATAATAAAGAAAAAAGTTATTTTACTTAAGAAGTGTCTACTTACATTACATTAAATATCTTATATACTGGAAGTGTATTATTATACTTTTACAAAGTATAATATTATAATTGCCAAATTACTAGTATATTATTATTATAATAAATAAATTACAAGTATATATTATATATATATATATATATTTTTTTTTTATTGCTAACAGATCTTATAAAGTAATTCTACTACAAATGGTATATTGTCAGTTATGAGTTACATATATTCTGATTTTATAATGTTTTTCTTTTTCTTTTAATGTAATATTTACTTTAAAAAAAAAATTAACTCGCAGATCTTTTTATAATATAATTACAGAATTTTATTAATCGATTTGCAGAATTTTGTTACACTTTATTTCATATGTGAAAAGTATTCGATGTTTGCGGCATTTACTGATTTATTTCTGCTATCATATTCCATTGTTACTCGTATTTATATATAATATACATACACGTTTATGTGTTTCAATTTGGGATTAATATATAACTAACGTTATTGCAATAAATAATTTTCAACAATTACTTGGTTTGAGTTCAAAGTACGTTACACAATTCTAATCTTTTTTTATGTCGAAAGTATATAATAATTTAACAATTATAAATAATATAGTTGACGAAAGAAAAATTTTTTAAATGTTTAAAAAAAGTTATTTAAAGAAAATAATGACTGAAATTCGTACTTAAATACGGTAGGAGCTTCCTGAGTAGTACGAAGACCGCGATTAATTAAAAAAAAAGTGTATGGTAGCACATCTTGATGCATTTGTAGAAATTTGTGTGAGAAGTGGTCCGATAGTTTGGAGAAACACAGTCGAATTATGTTTTAGTAATGTACAAACGATATAGTACATTGATATTCGTATTTATTTATAGAAAATACAGAATTTGAGATTTACAAATATACGAGGGATACCTCTAAATTAAAGACCGCTGGGAAATTTCTCTCCATAAGTTTGGCGAATCTGTGTCGTTCATGGCCACGCTAGTAATGTACACACTGCATTGTTGTATGTAAGTTGTCGCGTTGTAGTATCTTTGATTACGTGTGACTTACTACGTTATAAAACGAATAGGAAAATCGATGTTGCCGCCGATTGTGAAATACGTAGTCATTCATTTTTAAACCATCAAAACGTTAAACCGGTTGAAATGCATAGGAAGTTGGTTGCTGTGTACGGTGATAATATAATGAATGAAAGAAACGTTCGAAAATGTTGTGAAAGGTTCAGAAATAACAGAATTAATGTGCATGATGAAGAAAGTTCGGGGAGGCCCTCGATAATCACCGAGAATTTATTGAAACGCGTCGATGATGAAATCAGAAAAGATCCTCGTTCAACGATTTCCGACCTGGCCCTTTTTTCCTGATGTTTCAAGAGCTATTATTGGTCGCATTGTTCTTGACCATTTAGGCTTTAGAAAGGTTTGTGCACGTTTGGTGCCGTACGTCTTAACGGAACGTCACCAAAAAATCCGAATTGGATCTGCTTTGGAATTTTTGATACGCTACACAGAAAAAGGCGATGAGTTCCTTAATTCAATTGTTACCGGCGATGAAACGTGTATTTCGTATTACGCGCCAGAGAGAAAACGGTAGTCAACTGAATAGCGTCATCCTCAATCGCCAACCAGACCAACAAAGGTCAAGTCACAGCCATTTGGACGCAAAATGATGGCCACAGTCTTTCGGGATCGATTTGGCATACTGCTGATTGATTTCATGCCGCGTGGAACGACTATAAATGCAGAAGTCTACTGTGAATTTCTGCGTAAGTTACGGCGCGCCATTCAAAATCGGCGACGTGGGCGACTGACCTACGGCGTCGTCCTGCTGCACGATAATGCACGTCCGAATGTTGCGGGTACGACACGTGATTTACTGAGAACATTAGGATGGGTAATTTACGATCACCCACCATATAGTCCAGACTTAGTTCTTTCTGTTACCATTTGTTTGGGAGATTGAAAGAATTTTTGAGTGGTAAGCAATTCGCGGATGATGATGAATTTAAAAATGCTATTAATCACTGGCTGAATACACTGGCGGCAGAATACGACGAGGGTATATTGAAGCTGGTGTATACCTACGATAATTGTCTAAATTCGCGTGGCGATTATGTAGAGAAGTAGTATAAGGTATGTAGTTTAAGAAAAATAAAAAATATTTGTAAAGTTTTCAGAATAAATGTTTTTACAATGAAATGCTCTTTACTTTAGAGATAACCTGTCGTATAAACAAACGGTAGAAAAATAAATTTTTTAATTTGAAGGTTGTTTACCGAAACACATCTGTGTTATAGTGCAAGTATAAAATATACATGTGTTTAATTGTGTAATTGTAACATCTGTTCGTGAAAATTTACTAGGTATAGTCGTCCCTGAAGCTAATTATCGGTCAATCTGCAGGTAATAGCTTGTAAAAGAGTTTGGCATTGAAATAATTAACAACATTGATCTGTCTAAACGTTTTGTAATAGATCTCCACCCGTTCATGAAGTGCAACCGAGGGCATCGGAGTTCGCAGGAAAGTCCTTAAGAGAGAATACTTATATATAGGGATAGAATTTTCTAACTTAACATGGTAGTAGTTTTTTTTTTGACACCACGATATCGTGAATTTAATGATGTAGTTGACAGGTATAAAAACAGTTCGCGCGCGCATATGCACGTACATATAAAATGCGGTCGGCCTTATATCTGTTTTGGTGTGTAAGCAGATATTGTTTAAATGCAATATATTTGTTTTATAGAGAAGCGTTTTTTTTTATTGTGCAGTGTGTCGCACGAAGAAGAGAAACCTTCAGAACATGTTCTACTTGTGAAAATAATGTAAAAGGTTCATATAAACATAGGTCTGGAAACCCTTTTTTTCGAGTTACGGCTAGCGAAATATTTCGCCCGGATTTCAGCTCTTCTAATAAAAAGAAACCCCTACTATAATTTTTGGGACCCAAATTAAGGAGTAAAGCTGGAAGTTTCTTATGTAATTTGAGCTGGGAAATAGGATAAAATATGTCCCAGAACTGTAACTTTAATAGTTTTTAACATATCCGACGTAAAATTCGGTGTCGAAAATCAACCTTTTTTTAGGTCTGTAGTACAATAGTTTTGTTAAATGACTAATAAATGCGGAAGGTTTAAAAATTTTCTTCAATATCTTTTAAATCTATAGATCTTCAAATCTTATAGATCTTCCAAATAATCTTATAAATCTTTCAAATATCTAGATCGTCGAATTTATAGAGAATTTAATTCTGAAAAAATTAATGTAAATTCAGCCAATAAATCTAAATAAACAATTTTAAAAATAGGTTCTTTATTGAAGGAAATCAGACAAAAAGTAGACAGAAAACTTAATTATTCTTTCTGTACCTAATAAACATTATTCTTAATATAGCAAAATAAATAAAATATTCAAATGTTAACGAATAACAAACCTCGGTTAAGAATAATTGTTCGAAATTCCCTCCTTTAAAATGTATACAGCACTCAGCCCGACGTAAAATATTTCCAGTGGCTTTCCGTATCATCTCAGGATCGTTTCGTATAAATTCAATAGCATTTTCTATTTTAATGAGTAACTCTTCGTTGGTATTAACTTTTTGTTAGTATACTACCGTTTTCATATAGTCCCAAATGAAATAATCTAATGGCGTTAAGTCAGGTGATCGAGGTGGCCAATTGAATGGTCCACCACGTCCAATCCAGTGTAAGAAATTAGAATAAAGTGATTTCTAGCTACTAAAAAAAATGTGGCATTGCACCATCGTACTGGAAAATCACTCGCAGTCTAGTTTGTAAAGGTACATCCTCCAAAAGAGCCGGCAAGAAATGAACGTATGCAACTCCCATAAGGTTTTCATTGAAAATAAATAGTTTCAGAATTTCTTCATAAATAATGCCACCAAACATTAATGTGAAATATATGTTGGAAACTACTTTCCACAGTACCATGTGGATGATCTTCGCGCCATAGATGACTGTATTTAGAATTGAAAACTCCGTTTGTCGTAAAAGTGGCTTCATCAAAAAATAAAATTGAATTTATCTTATCAGCGTTGTTTAGAAGCCAATGACAGAAGTTTAATCGGTGGTGATAATCTGTTGACCCCAAATCTTGAACCTTCTGCCGGCGGAAAGGATAAAGATTTTCTTTCCGTAGGTTGCACCAAACTTTGTTTTTTGACAAACCAGTGTGACATTTGGGGGTGCGGGGTTTGTCTCCGGCTCCTGCGCGGACCGGAATGAGTTTGCGTTCCCCTTGTTAGGTGACCTAAACTGGTCGACTTATTTGGGTGTAGGTCTGAATTTCTATGTTGCGTAAAACACAGTTTTGATTGGTATGAGTGTAGCACTGACTTTACTTTAAACTCGTTCGTTTTCTGAGGCATTCACAGTCACGAACGGTGTTGTCATATCTGTACTAGGCGCGGGGTCCGCGGTTTCGGTTAGTTAGTTTGAGGGAATCATGTTAGGCTGGATGTGAAAATGTCCGTTTGAGGCCTACGTGAAGGCGAAATTTGATATCTATTTACTGATGCGAATGTCTGCCGAGACATTTGCATCGGTGGCATCCCGATAAAGGCCTGGCTGATGACTGTGAGATGTAATCAGTTAGAGGGTCTAAAGACGACCTCCGGTAAAGCCCCTCATGGCTTCGATCGGAGGGGGTGGATGGCGACCGGTAACGTCACAAGGTGGGTGTCTTCCCCTGGTTGGGATGTGACATGAAATTCGCCTTGTACTACTAGTGTCTGGGCTACGCTGAATCACACGATATTTATCAGTAACACGATGATTTACTTGGTGTTCAACAGAAAACGAACACGTTGGAAATGACTCTTTCGTTCGTAAATGATAATACAACAAAAAATATTTGTTACGCACGGGAAGAATAATACAATTTTCTGTCTATTTTGCTTCAATAAAAACCCGAATTTTATTTACTTTTTATTGGCTGTATTTAAATTAATTTTCTCAGAATTAAATTCTCTACAAGTTTTTTTACTAAATCTTCCGCATTTATTAGTCATTTAACAAAGCTATTGTACTACAGACCTAAAAAAAGGTTGTTTTTCGACACCGAATTTTACGTCGGATATCTTAAAAACTACTGGCTTTACAATTCTGGGACCTATTTTGTCCTACTTCTCAGTTTAAATTACATAAGAAACTACCAACTTTATTCCTTAATTTGGGTCCCAAAAATTACAGCAGGACTTCTTTTTATTAGAAGAGCTGACATCCGAGCAAAATATTTCGCTAGCCGTAACTCGAAAAAAGCGCTTCCAGACCTATGTTTAAGTGAACCTTTTTCATTATTTTCACCAGCAGAACATGTCCTGAATTTCTTCGTGAAACAATCTGTAAAACTTATTGATGCCTGAAATTCTATTTTTTTTTTACGTTATGGATATTTCTCGTTGAATCTATATTAGCACTCCCATAGCAAAGAAATAAATAAAAATTACAAGAAAAAAGTAGATGAAGTCGTAAAGAAATCTTTTTCTTACAAAAATGTTTTTATTAAAATCAATTTTTTAATATCACCAGAACATTGATTTTTATGCGCAAAAAGTGTATCATGGAAGGGTAAGGGATATTAAGTTTTGAATGACACAAATTAAAAATTTTTTAAAGTTTTTGCATTTACATTTAAAAAATTTAAGGTAATATTAATTTTTGTTAACCTTTTAATTTTAGACTAAAGACCTCTACTTACCTACTGATACATTACGGTGAATTCAGACTGAGAACGGTTTGAATAACTATCTCATAGGATGAAGATGGAGAAGATTGTTTACCGTACAATTTTCTTATTTATATTTTTCGCAAAAATGCTTTAAAATTGCTACTTATGTCTTATATTTCTTTTATTAAAACATAATTCGGAGTACATATTTCTGGATTTATAGTAGGTAAACAATAATAGGATAACTTTGATGTCATAACGTGGAGTAAGAAGTTATGGTAAAAAGTGGTAGCGGGACCTGCATATAATTTGATGATTTTAGGTACGATCATTATAAAGAGAAAAATATTTACTTATCTTATTCAAATTTAATAGTATATAACTCACGTATGTAGATGAAAATTTCATAATTTTGTATGTATCTTTTAGAAAGATTGTTATCTGTATTTATCAATTATTAAATATTTGTACGTGAATGTGGGGTGGGCGAACGCGCATGTGTTTGTGTTGACATCAGTTATACCATCAATTAATTGGTAGAACATATAATTTTGTGTGAAATTTTATAAATGAAATAAACCGAAATTTACACGTATATATTTCTAGATAAAAAGGCCAATTTTTGTGCACATTGGTTGACATTAACGTTGTGTAATGTATTCAATGAAAACTTTTTTTATTTTGAAAATTTACGGAGATGACGATATTGTGCGGGATAAAAATATATTACGGTTATCCGATAGAAAAGATAAACTTAATAATAATGTTAAAAAAGCGCGAACTTAAAAAAGGCCGTGGTTTCTTATTTCAAAACTGAGCTCGTCTATGAAATAGAAACAAATGCAGATGCTTACACTCGTAAAAATAATATTTTTGTAGAAAGTTTGAGATTTTTCTTCGCAATCTTGAATTAAATTTTAATTTTTAAATTATAATTTAACAAAATTCGGCGAGAAAAGGCATTTTTCTTAAAGAAATATTTTTTTGATATTTTGGTGAAACCTGATTCTCGGAAACTCTTCCTATTTTAAGATATCAGCAAACAAATTGCAAAAATCGAGCAAAAAATAAAACGAAAGAAAATATTCTGTAAGAATTATTTCTAGTTTTACGTTTGTATCGCATTCATTACGGGTAGTTGTAATACTAACTATTGTAATACAATTTAAATATTATTAAACCTTTTATAATCTTACTATACAACTTAGCAACAACGTACACAGTTACTTTAGAATATTGTAACATAAAATTAAATGACACGTGTAAGACATCTGATACTATTTATATAAAACGTTATAAGAAAAAAATTAAATTCAACATTTAAAATATTTAAGTAATTGTTTCCATCTCTAAATTATGTCGTAACATTAATTTTTGAAGCTCATTTTATTATAAAAAAAATCTTCAAAATGCTACAGCTTGACAGCGCGTTAACCGCAGTAGTCGGTAATTTGTATTATATAGACTGGTACGCGAGCAGCTTCATAAATAATATTTCTTGTCAGTTATTGACGGTTTAAAATTTGACTGTAAATATTTGTTTCAAAAAGAAATAATTAAGTAGAAATAAATTCAGAAATCTGGGCAGGTCTCTCTGATGTTCCTCTATGGCATTTCCAAAGATCAGAAATTATATCTTTTTATATCTGTTGCATCTATAGAGTATACTGAGATGTCGTTCCACGTTATAAATATATAATTTTGATTATTGTCCAACATTTTCTTACCTGTAATCATTTAAAGCTATCTCAATCGAAAGCGTAAATTTAGTTATAAAATCATATAAACTAGTGAGACCTCAACTCAGATTGCCCATTACGACCTAACATACGCCTCTCGTGTGAGTTGGATAGACAAATGTTATCTAATCTGTCTCCCCAAGAAAGATAAATATAACATGAAACTAGTCAAAGATGTCCCCTCCCTTGAATAGAAATTTACATTTTTATTTAAATTATTTATATTATTTCTTTTATATATATATATATATATATATATCTTCATTGTCTATTGATGGATCATTGTTTAATAATCGAAACGGCCATCTAGTTTAATTTTAAGAATCTTTTTGTTGTAAATAAAAAAACGTTTTGTTTTTCATTTACTAATGTCTTCAGGGAGAGCTTTCCGAACCGTTGAACGGCTACATTATTAACAAGGTTATTTTTTTATTTATCATTAAAGAAGATATTGTCTGAAAAATAATTAAAAAAAAGATCTGATGTGGACACCACATGACTTCCTCGTACGCCTATTAAATTACTTGTACACATTTTTTGCTGCACTTCATTTAAACTTATTTCGTTTGAAAGTGAGATACGATCCTCCAATTCTTTAATAAAGTGGACAGTAACACAATTACATAGTGGTGGACACCACATTAATCACTTATTTTTTTGTGGTGTCCGTATCAGCATTTTATATTAGTTTATATATTAATTTTGTTTCACGTCCCTCAAGTAGATATGTGGTGTAAGTGAGAACGTATCGGATCCGTAATAATGCACACATCGGTTCGAATTCGACTTCATTTTTTTTTTTTGAAAATATATTGATTTATTAATAATTATTAACCTTTGTAACAATTTTTGAATTAAAATGAAAAGTATATAACATTTTATTTCACTAATAACATTTGATTTTTTGTTTTATTGTTATTATTGAATTATTATTATTTATTGTAAAAACATTTTACAATCGAAGGTTAATGATTATTAATAAATCAATATATTTAAATTAAAAAAAAAGTATGTGTATATGAAGTCGGATTCGAACCGATGTATCTTTCTCTTGTAAGATCCTAATATTTCATTAATTAAAATTTTATTTCTGCTATAACTCTGAAACCAATGAAAATAAGTACGTACCACTTATGATATATCGTTGAAAAGCTCTCAATGAGGGCTTATTACTGCAGTTAAGAAAAAATCAAAAATCCAGATTTTTTGGGGGGATTTTGGCCTTTTTGGACACTTGGTCCAGTGGATTGAAATCAAAAGAGGAGATGTACAACTAGATATTACAACAGTCCTAAATTCAAAATTTCAACATCCTACAGCTAATCGTTTTTAATTTATGCGAGATACGTGCTCACGCATCACGCGTACGTATCACACGTCGAAACTAGTCAAAATGGATATTTCTGTTGAAATCTGAAAATCGAAATTTTTCGCGATCATAATACTTCCTTTACTTCGTACAAAGGAAGTAATAAACTTTTTTATTTCATTAAAGAAAAAGTTTTGATCCACCACGTAAATAATTACATCCAGTTACAACATAATTGTTTAAAATTTAATTAATTTAACATGTTTGGATTCCATGTCATGTCAACGGTCACGTCATATTTTAATTAACTCGAGTACAAAATACTCGTACGAAAATTAATATCGTGAAAAGGTAACTTCTAAGTTGCTAAAAACATTTGTACTATTTAAATTTTTTATACTACGTCAAATGAGTAATATCATAAATCTACAACAGTATATATTCTGTGCGGACCATGGGGTCTTTGCAGTTGTTCTCATTACTTTATTTTGGATGCATCGTATGATATCTACGTTACTGTTACTTGTTGTTCCCCACAACCTTACACCATAAGTCCAAATTGGTCTTATGATATAGCTTTGTAAATCAGAATTTAACGGATAACGTCAGGTGTTAGTTCAGCAGCAGTCAATGCAGTTCCGAAACGCACACGACCCAGTACAGAGTCCTGAGGGACACCCGACCTAATGCAAAGAATCTCGATAACTCATTGTTACGTGCTAACGTTCTCAGGTGCTCCACGTCTCTACGTGGGGAAATTTTTATCATAAAACGTGAAGCCGGTCACCCTACGACCAGCAAATTCGACTCTTGGAATAAGCTGTGAGTTCCGATTCGCCGTTTGCCTTTGTTTCCTCTCTGATATTTCTTGGTACGCTCTGCAACCACGATAGTTTGCCGGATGGTCGGATTGTCATGAAGCACAAGTTGCAGAAGTGCTCCTGTTCTTCCTGGGCCATTCGACAGTTCGGTGGCCTTTCCCACACTTAACACAGCGGAAGAGCCTCATGCAATTGTTTTGGCAACTGTTGGAACGTCATGCATTGCGCGAGGCTGCTGGTTTGCGCGGTGTTCTGAGCGATACGCTGCAATTCGCTATGTATTTTAACTCAAATATACTTTTATTGCTCTCCCACGGCTCTAGATTCACGAAAAATGTTGATGTTGGTTCTTTGGTTATTCTGTGGCATTCTATACCTATGTCCCTATGCCCGTGGCCTTTGATTTCTTCCCTGATCATCTCCAGCGGGCTCGAGCGGTACAGGTTCGTAATCAAAACTTAATGAAGGTATGATTTATTAATTCATTTTCACGAACTAAATTTGTGATTTTCTTGTACACTTCAAAATCTTTAGAAATATTATTTTACGAGTTAGTTGTTTTCCTTCTGGCAGTCGTATGTTGTAATCCCCCTTACGCGCGACCGTTTCTATCAGTTGAACACATTATTTATCCCGTAAAGTACAATAGGTGGGAGCTTGACGGGTTCCGTTTGGTTTGTAACATTCGTGTCCTCTAATAGAAGACTAATAAATCTATTTGATATGGATAATCCTCCAAAGATTGGATTATGAATTGAAGTTTGATTTCTCGGCATTAGTCGGTTCTCCACCGATTAGAGGTAAATTTTGTTTTTAACCTCCGGGACCACCGTTAGGTATTGCTTAAGAGGATGAGATGAATGATTTTTAGCATGTGGAAATGCCATGCCTGATCGGGATTCGAACCCAGGACCTCCGGATGAAAGGCCGAGATGCTACCACTCGCGCCACGGAAGCCGGCGACTAGAGGTAAGTTTTTTTTTGGTTTAACCTTCTGGTCCACCGATAGGTATTGCTTCAGAGGATGAGATGAATGGTAAGATGAGGTAAGTCGGGATTTCATAACCACACTATCGTTATCGCTTGAATTCTCAAATAAATTGTTCGCTATGTCATCTCTGATTCATTTTCTGCGAATTACCCTCCTCAAATCTCTGTTCGACGACGTTGATGGACCACGCTTTCGTGATCCAGATAACCTCAACATTCAGACGTCCCATCGTCGATATTATCCGGTACAGAATCCATCCTAACCTAAAGGTCGAATATAATTAAAATATTTTAAATATAATTAAATATACCTTCAAAATATCGTTAGTCTCTTATCAAAACAAATAATTGTTATAAAATGATTATAAATTATAACGACTAGCTTTCACGTTAATGGAATTTGTGTTTAGAAAGGCTTATCGAAGCTAATTACGAGTATCTCATTAGTTGAGTTTTCAGTGTCTCTGTTATTAATGACATCCGTAAAAAGTTTAAAAACCTTTTAGGTGTGTAATCGAATAATATATTCGATCAGTTAAACATATATGTAATTGAATGTAGAAACTCACTAATTTTAACTTTAAACAAACATAGTGCCTACCTAAATCGAATATATTATTCAGTTATATATTTAAGTGATTTCCTAATTTTTTTTTTTTAATAGGCTACATTAATGATATTAGGACATTTTTAAATATAAAATCAACTTTAAAGAAAGTACTAATAATTAAACCCGAAAGAGTTTTGATTAAAAAAATTCTATTAATTTGAAAGCGAGTCTTTTTAAATTATTTTATACTTTTCTTTTGTTCCAAACATAAATAATTACTGACATGTGATTCATATACAGATGTAAGGTGTGTAACACAGTTACCCGGAACCAGTTCAGAAATATTGTTAGTTCTTAACAAATAATTTAGGAAAAAATATTTGATCGGTTTGAATTTTCAATCGATTGTTATTTAAGGTTTTTAGGTAGTAGTTTTTCAATTTTCTTTTTAATAAAATATAACAAATTAATAAGCCATGTTTTTCTTTGTAAGTCATTCTATCCACACTCTTTAGGAACCTCTGACGCAGCAGTTTGACGCGCACGCCCGCACACACACACACACACACAAACATATATATACATATAGATATAGATAAACCTGCTCCAACACAGTAATCATCGTACGGTTACATAAGGCAGGTCCCTTGCACTAAGTTCGTTTCCATTCTCCTCTATTCCCAGCTGAACTTTTAACATCCTGATAATTTCCTTTGAATCGTTTATGATTTTTACTCCGTTTTGAATCTCTTTTAACTGATACTTCTAGCCCTGTTTTAATCAATTCTTCTCCTTTCGTGATATGTTGCAGCCAATATTAGGTTAACAATTCTGAATTGTTAATTATATTAAGCTTGTATTCTCGTTAATTCTCCTCTCTCCTCTCTTTTCACTTTGTCTATCCATTTAATCTTTTCTAATCTCCTTCATGCCCACACCTCAAACGCCTTCATCCTTTATTTTCTCTCTTTCTTAGCGTATATGTTGGATGTTAATAACGCTTTTCAACTATAACCTCAATTTATTTACATAATAGCTTTTTATTTCTGTTAAAAACCAGTTATTTCTGTTAACCGTTTTTTTAGTTGTAAACTTTTTATTTCTCGTTGCTTCCTTAACCAATATTTCAATTTTTTTTCACTTTTGAGGTCTTCGATTTGATAACTATATATATTTACTGTTTTATTTGTTCAATTTAAGGAATGTTAATTATTTAATGTTACCGACATTAATAAATAATAAAATGTGTAACACTTTTACCATTTTTTTATTTTTTTATTGAGCTGTTTAATTATTCGGTTACGCAACTTTTATGATGTTGAGGATGTAATAAAATTTACTACCGGGCAAAACCAGACTTGTTGACTGACAGGCGCTGAGTCAGTTATGAGCCACTCTCTGTACGCCTAATCGCGTGAATCATGCTTGAAGATCGTAAAAGATCTGGAAGCTTTGTCTAATAAGACTTAATTGATGCTACTTCTCTGGTAATAAAGTTTTATACTAGGCTATGACGAGTTTTTTTATGTACACATTCTTAATTATTGTTGCGATGTTATACTTAAGCGTTAGACTAGGCATTACGTCTTAAACCGTTAGTATGTAATGTTTTTATTATCATTATTCGTTCAATATGTTTAAATTATTTATTTTTCCCATTTAATAAAAAAATTGCTTTAATAATTCAATTACATCGAATTTCTACAAGCTGAATCTTATTTTCGAGCAAAATTTAAAAAGAAGTTATTCTCGTATGATATAATTATTACAACTGCTTCAACGATCTGCTAGAGAATACTTTAGTATTCAATAACCGTTGTTTTTTTTTTTTTTTTATTAATAGTGTTTATTAGTGTTTAATAGTTACTTTCGAGAAATTTATGCAAGAGATTGGAAAAAATTACATTAATTTCTTTCATATATATATATATATATACATATATATATATACTGGGTGGTTTATTTAAATTG
Source organism: Lycorma delicatula (assembly GCF_047948215.1). Lineage (NCBI taxonomy): Eukaryota > Metazoa > Arthropoda > Insecta > Hemiptera > Fulgoridae > Lycorma > Lycorma delicatula. The sequence continues at coordinate 22,820,648 of NC_134456.1, read as the reverse complement.
AGACACATCTATATCCCAAAAACGACATATTTTAGGGAAAAAATGTTTCCCATTAAAGTGTTTCCATTCAAGGGGAAATACGTTCACAACCTATGTTGTCCTTGATAAGGTCAAATAAAAGTCATTTCAAGGTCAATTTAATTTTTTTTAAATAGAAATCTATATTTTTTATCGCAGAATCGAAATCTTTGCAAAATTAAAATTAAAATTTCATTTCAGACTTTTTTTCTAAAATTGACAGTTATCCATCTTCAAAAATGCTGTAGGCCTATAAATTTATACTTTCAGTTTCATTAGGTCTGGCCCACCTGTCGAGTTACATCCAGCTGATTTAAATTTTAAGCTAAAAAAAAAAAAAATTTGAATAAAAAGCAATCAATGCTAATAACAAAAAAGACGAAGATGAAAAAGAAGTTAACCATGTAGATACAAGCGAACTTTTTAAAATAGCCTAAAAGTGAAGTTCAAGTTGCAAATGACATTTGTCTAAATGAACGTATTATCAGTGTCAACAATTAATTTCTTTATTACTTTTTTACTCGCCAAGTATTAATAAACATTAAATTATTTAGTTTTTATTTATTGGAAATTATGGAACGATTTACAATTAGAGAAAAAACTAAGATAATTTTTCTTTACGGAGAATTTATACCGAAATGTTGATCAGACAGCAGCTTTGTATGCTCTACGATTCCCCGGTAGAAAAACTCCAAGTAGTTCTTCTGTGTACAGAATTGTAAAGCAGTTTAGTGATGCTGGAAGTGCGGGGGCCAAAAAAAGGAAACGTCAAAATACTGTGACAGCAGAAAACAATGAAATAGCGGTGGTTGCGGCGGTCATTGTAGATCCTCATATTAGTTCAAGAAGAATTTCGCGTGACTCCGGGATATCAAAAACCAGTGTTCTGAGAATATTAAAACGCCTGAAATTCCATCCGTAGCATATATTTCACGTAATTAAGATTAGTATTTTGTCGGTGGGCGCTGGAAAAGTACAGTAGATCAAAGCTTTTTTCTTAATGTTCTATTTTCCGACGAATCAGATTTTACTTATTGTGGAGCAGTAAACAGACAGTATGCATTACTGGGCGATGCAAAATTCACGGTGGCTGAGGGAAGTAGAACATCAACGCCCGTGGATTGTCAGTGTTTGGTATAGAATCATAGGCTGTACATTAATCGGACAGCATTTCTCCGATGGAAATTTGAACGGAGAGAAATACGCAGGTTTTCTAGAAAATCAGTTACCTTTACTGCTTGATGAACTACCCTTGGAGAAGATAAGAACGATGTGGTTTGAACATGATGGCTCTCCGCCACATTATTCAATTATCACCAGAGTAATTTAGAACCGCGAATACAATGATCGTTGGATTGGTCGAGCTGGTTCATTGGCCTGCTCATTCCCCCGATATTACTCCAATAAAATTTTTTTATGGGGTTACCTTAAAGAAAAGGTTTACCTAGAAGTACAAACTACCCCTGAAAAATGAAAGAGCGTATAACAAACGTCTGTAGAGATATCAGGTGAAAAATTCTATTAACTGTACATGGGTCGTTTCTAAAACGTATCGAAAAATGTGTAGAAGTAAAGGACCACCCGGTATATCAAACAACACGTTCACATATTTTTTTTAACCAACTTCAATAATATGAAAGATTTTCAACTAGACCCGTATGTTTATTTTATGAAATAGAACTCTTTATCAAATGTTTATCAGTGTGTTTTTTCCGGAAGTTTCTCTAGTAATTCTTTCCTTATACGTTAAGTAGACCGACACTATCAAACGGGAAAAACATTTTCAATATTGACGGTTTGAAGATATTTTTCATTTTTATTATTGTCATTATTTAATATCGGATAATTATAGCATTACAGAGTGATTAAAAAAGGACTTAATAAACTTAATAAACTTAAACTTAATAAAAATTTATTTAGATTACCCACAGATTCGGTTGAGCTCTCATTTCATAGAAGAACACATGACGTTTGTCTACTAACATTCACTTTGGTTCGGTCTGGACTCCATTTGTAATGTGAAACACATCCCACCTGAAGTCAATTTCGTTCCAGACTGTAGCCAGCAAGTCGGGCGTTACCTAAAGCCTCATCTGCATCTCTGCAGCTGCGGCGTTAATTTGAAGTCTTACCTCAACAAGATAGCAGGCAAAGGTGGTACGTAAACCCGATGTTTAATAAAACCCCACAAGAAAAAATCTAGTGAAATGAAATCTGGGGAGCAAGGTGACCAAGCGATTGAACCTTCACGACCAATCCACCGACCTGGGAATCCAGTATCCAGAAAAATCTCAGACTTTTAGGCGGTAGTGAGGTGGTACTCCGTCTTTCTAATAGTATTGGCGTCTATCTTGGTCGTCATCGTCTAACTGTAGAATTAGAAATTTTCTAAGCATATCCAGATAAATGATACCATTTACGGTTACCTCCTGGAAGAAGAACGAATCGTACAGTCTTTGTTTGCTTAGGACATAAAAAACATCGGCCTTAGACCTATCAAAAATATGCTGCAAAGTTCTATGAGAGTTTTCTTACCCCATATTCGGCAGTTATGGGTGTTTAACGTGCCACTGATGTGAAACGTTGATTCACTAAAAATTACATTTTTAGAAAATGTAATTTTTAGTGATGAAATCGTTGTCTGCAATTCTATCCATCATTTCCGTATAAAACTTTGTCTTCATCTGTAATGTGTTTAACCGTGGTTAGTTTGTATGCCATCAAGTGCAATCGTTTATGTAATACGCGCCAAACATTCATTTGTGGAATCCCAGTCTTAGGTGACGCAGTCGAGTTGATTTCTTAAGACTACGTGTAAAGATTTCTCTGAGTTGTTCCACTGCAGCTTTAGGGACGCGTGGGCGCCCTGGTGATTTTGTATGTTTAACGAACAACCTGCCTCAACGAAGGTCAATAATAAATTGTATGTCTACTAGGAGGCTCCCTACCGTACTCATACGAAATTACGTTGAACTGCAGTTGCTGACTGCAAATCGTGAAACCAAAACCACACAGTGAGCACGTTCCGCACCAGTAAATCTATCCATTTTTAATGACACGATGACAGCGCTGGTGGCCGAATTCAGTACTAATGAACTACATGAGTCAAAACATGATGTGTTTTTCTATGAAATGAGATGTCAACCGAATCTGTAAGATATCTAAACAAATTTTTATATGCTTTTGAAGTTGTGAAATCCTTTTTGAATCAACTCAGGAGCCTCTGGGGCCACGGGGCCTACTTCAGGACCGCAGAGCCGTCTACCCAGAGGGCTCCACCCCTGGAACCCCGCAGTGTTCGTTACCCTCATGGTTGTGAGAATAATACTGATAAATAACAATTAAAGTATTCAGGATTTATAGAAACTTGAAAAAGAAACTAAACTACAAAAGACAGAATAATAATAACAGTAGTAACTAAAATGCACACATTTTTGACGACGAAAAATTCATAACTTATTTCTTTACGACGGTGCCAGAAATATAATAATGAAGAAAAAGGATTAACATTTTTTTCTTTAATGAATATTTTTAATTCATCCTGCTTGTAGGTGAAAAATAATGAATATTTTTAATATTTTAACCTTCAAGGGCTTCGTTTTGTGACTTAAAACCTTCCCTGGGATAACACGAATATATCCTCTTTCAGATTTGAAAGTAATCGGTCGGCTTGTTCTCGCGTGATGCAAAAACAAACAAACAGACAAACTTTATATATATATATATATTGAAAATATCTCTGTTGAAAAATATCTTGGGAGCGGCTCGCTACAAGAAAGGGACGTGATAGCGGCTCCCACCTAGCGGCCCAAATGAGAAGTGCAGAACCGTAGCGGGTTATTTACTATTTACACGTTTTAATAGCCTACGAAACTCCGGATTTCATTATGAAACTACTGTTAAAATTTGGTAAGGATTAGTTTAGCGGTTCTTGGGATTTTTACTAATATATATATAGCAAGTTGATATTGTGATTTAAATATTCAAAGTACTTTTATGTGAAGATCAAACAAATTAGGGGAAAAACTTAAGGTAAATAACAGAAATTCTTCCTGTCCAGAGGTTAACGTAACGTTCGATAGCATTATGTCTATCCAATCAACCGGGTTGGTCTAGTGGTGAACGCGTCTTCCCAAATCAGCTGATTTGGAAGTCGAGAGTTCCAGCGTTCAAATCCTAGTAAAGGCAGTTATTTTTATACGGATTTGAATACTAGATCGTGGATATCGGAGTTCCTTGGTGGTTGGGTTTCAATTAAACACACATCACATCTCAGGAATGGTCGAACTGAAGACTACACTCATCCTCTGAAGTAATACCTGAACAGTAATTCTCAGAGGCTAAACAGGAAATAGAAAAAAAAGAAGCATTATGTCTATCCAAATATATGCTTTCCATTGTATTTTTATTTTTAACAAAATTCAGATTTCTAGGCTGTGTTCTTATCACAAGGATGCTTTTTGTAGTTGTATCCAGTTTTATAGAATAATAAACACTTAAAAAAAAGTGTAGTAAATTAAAAAAAGTAATGAAATGAATTTAAAACAATCTGTTTTAAAAAATAATCCTGGTTCAATGCTTTTTAAATTTTGATTTTTTTTAATTCGCTTCCAAATTTAAAAATTTATTAATTTTTGCTAATTTTTTTGTTTTTAATTTATCCCTGATTTCTAAAGTCGATATTTTAAAGAAAATTTAAGAATTTAAAAATATTACTGGGATTTTGTAGTAGAAATTTTAATCGAAGTCGATTGTTTATTTAAAAAAAAGGTTTATTTATTTCGTACTGCGGTAACTACAGACTGCCATCCAATTACAGTTTCTTCTCGATATATCTTTTTGTGTGATAAGGAACGAATTTTTTTAGCGTGTGAAATATCCCAAGGCTTACGAGATTTGAAACTAGAAACTTTCAGACGGAAGAGGAAAAACGTTACTACTTTGACACGGAGGTTGGATTGTGTTTCCTAAAATAAACTGCAAATGGTAATTTTATGAATTACTAAACGATGATATTCTTATTTTCAATATTTGGACCGTCTTAGAAATTAGATTTCTTTAAATTTATATAATGCTTGACGTTATCGAATTATGTTGTGGACAGTGTCGGTTGCTTCCAGACACTGGGCGATATGTGATTCTTTGATAAACTCTGCTGGTAGGAAGTTACAAATTAAAACCAGTGATTATTTTTTACGTCAATCGTCTTTTTTTCATTAAGAAACAGTTTTTAGTTTGAATCAACGGGTAAGCACATTAATCGGTAAGTAAATTAGTGGCGTTCGGGCTTAGTATTATAATTTTTATAACAACGTTTGGTTTTTTAACCGTACATCTTTATTTATCAGTTATTTTATAGGAGTTGAACGATTCTGGTTGGTGCTTTCATGATTTTTATTTTGCTTATTAATTTACTACGGTTCTATTTATTTTCTGGTTTAATAATTTTATGAATTTTATTGTATAAACTTGTTAATGATATGTAGAATTATTTTATTTTCAATGTTTTTATTTATATTCAACCAGGTATATAATTTCTTATAGCAATAACTAATCTGCGCCCAATTTCGTTAGTATTTCATGATGATCGTCCTATTTTTTTCTATTTTTTTTTTAAATTTTATTTACCTTTTTAATTTAAAATTATTTATTTCTTCATCAGAAATAGTGAAATTTTAATATTATCTACATTTAAAAATGAAAGAAAAATTACTTCTTAAAAAATAAAAGAATTTACAAAATAAAAGAATAGTTGTAAAGGAATTTGACGAAATATTTTCAACTACCCGTGGCGGAAAGAAAGGGTTATTCTGATTTATTTTGTCGGTTAAAAATTTATCTTTTCCTTAATAAATTCTGGAATTTATGTTAACATAATGTCGATTTCCACGTCACAGTGATAGTATCTCTGCCTTTATCCGGAGGGAGAGATACTACAGCTGTGTTCTCGATCCTGGAGATCCGGACTCGAATCCCGGTCGACCGCAACATTTTTCATACGCCACAAAAGTTATTACCGTACATCAGTAATTACTATCGAGCGTCGGCGTATTGTTTCGGTATAATAAATATATTAATGAATAATAAAAATAATTATGTCATTTAATTGAACTATTCAGTGCAGTAAAATAACATTCACGCGGTAAGAATGTCGAGTAAATTCGATTAGGAATCAAAATGTGTCAGGGTGTTTACATTCTATGCTGTATTATAACAGACCATCGTCCAGGAAGTATACAAACGGGGCTAAGAGTGAATGAACTATTGTTTGACTGTATGAATACATGACAGTAAGAAAAAGTATTTAGTACGTATTACGTATTAGGTGTGCGTGGATCACAACGTCGCAGTTTACATTACTGTACATTAACATGACGTAACAGGCTCTCTTTGATCATCGTTTCAGCAACTATTAGATTATTACGTGAAGTGAAATGTTTAACTGAAGGTGGGAGCAGTATTGGTTCTTTTAATATACTTAAAGGAGAGGTTGTTTTGTAAAGAGCCGTTTTACTGCAGTATATGGTTACTCTTTATTTTATATCGCAGACTATCAAGATTATTGAGTTATTGCAATAAATAAAATTTTTACTGTTTAAATAAGGTAAAAACCGAGTAAATAATTAAATGTCAATACACATAATATTTTTTAGTATTATTAAATACATAATAAATTAATAAAATGTCCACTTAAAAACACTGTAGTCCAATAGTGCTTAATTTACATTTCTATGTATATAGAAACAAATATATAATTAGTTTTTACTAATTACTTTCTCTTTCGCCCTTCCAGCATGTTTTTGGACAGATTTGACAATCAAAGAACCCTTCCTTTCCGCCATCCTCTGATCTCTACTAAAAAACAGCTAAACCACTTTTATATTCCTTTCACCGGCTAAACTACAAAAGGGAACGAACAAGGAACGTTCAATTCACATGTGGAGTAAAAAAAAGCTACCTTCCACCAGCACGCCAGGGTCGGCACTAGGAAAGTGACAGTGCTCTCTCTCCCTCGCAACCTCGCGTGCAGTTTTGTATGTGCGCGTGCGCACAACATCCAAACACCACGCCGCTGGAACTGTGCGCTTCACAGTTCCATACAAAAGGTTTTGTATTTTTTTCGTAAACTGGGCGATGGCTACTGAAATTAATCTTAACGATTATATATTGTACAAGTATAAAGAAAGAATTAAAGAAAAAAGGCTCATTATATTACATTTTATCGATAATATCAAGTCGAAGTAGGTGGTGCTGCAGTTCCACAATTCCTATACACGAGCCGCCACTGAATATATGTAAGTGAAATCATTAAACGTAAAAATACATAATAATTTGTACGTACTATGTAACAGATGAATTTTAAAACAGATAAACTAATAACGTATTTACAACAAATAAATAAAATTGTATATTATATAATTAATACGTGGTATTTCTGAAAATAAATATCCTATCATTAGAAATATCATTAAATTAGAAATGACTGAATAATATGGAAAGACATCACGTATATAAATTCCATTGCCTGGAGATTTTAAAATTCTCTCCGACAAAATGTATTAACAGTTTGATTTGTCAAGTAGTACTAAATGGCAAAGCCCTTTAGCAAACCGGTGAGAGGTTTGATGAATCTGACAACCCTAGCACAATATTCTCTCATGATAAATAGATCGATATAAAGATTTTTGTACGCGATATATTTATTAATATTTTCAGAAATATTACGCGTAAATATAATTTTATATTTTTTTCTTTTTTTTGTAAACATTTTATTTTTCCGTATCGTATTAATAATAAGATGTACTGTTGTTGTTACTGTTATAAAATAATTGGAAGATAGAATTTATTATCTACTTCAACTAAATAAAAATACCATGTATAATGGATGATGTAATTATAGTACCGATTTTAAACGAAAAATAAAAATGTTATTTTTTGCAATAATTTTTATACTGTAATGTATATAAAAAAGTGAAATTAAACGACACCTCGTTAATGTTTTTTTCATAATTTATTTAATATTTATATTGAACACTGTTTACGCATACTACTACGCTTTTACAAAACAGAAATTTGTCACCGAATTTATTTTCAAAATTAGTGATCATTCTTTTTTTCACAAAAAAGATATTTATTCGTTTTTTTATCATTAAAAAAATGGGATTTTTTATCTCGGATCATATTTACAATTTGTTTCGTAGGTAGAAAAACCATAAGTAAATTTCATCACAGTAAGTAAATGTAAAGGAGTTTCCTTCATACATCTTAAGTAAATACATTTAAAGAACATCGAAATAAATCAAAGATAGCATATAAAATAATAAAGTCTAGACAACTAGGCTCTAGAATTCATAAAAAGTGTAGTAATATGAATAATACCAGAAGGTAAAGGAAAAGGTAACATAACAAATCACACCAGAAATATAAACAATCATAAACATAAATATTTAGATGATGTACGACTCAAGAATAGAAGCCTCGTCCTAATAGTATCCTATTAGGTTCTTATGTCTAATACATGTAGCCGTTTTAACCTCCAAACATCTTCGCTATTGCCTAAGAAATTAACAGCTAGATGGTTTACGTGGTCGTTTAATTTTATCTAATACTTGTTTGCTAATCGACTGACTTCTTCCCGAACATACGGTAACCCTAAGATCCATAAGTACTCAGAGATTTCTATGTTCCGAACAAACCACGACGCCTGCGATATGTATCTCGAAGATTTACTCTGGAAGAATTAGTCACTATAATGCTGTTACTTGCCGTACCCTAATCACTTTATACAATAGTAGCTTTTCAGATTCAAACAATTACGATTTCCTGCATATTAACTAGTAGAGCTCCTTAAATTTAGTATTTAGCTGCTTCCTTTTTTCTTTAATATAAACCTTCCTTGTTAGACGACGATCTAGTGAATACCTAAATACCTAACACTCCGATGTAACGAGACGACTTCGCTTGATTCACCTACATTTTACATTTCCTTAACAACCGGGCTAGAAGGTCCAATCCCGACTGCAACCTAGCTATAAAGAAAGCAACCTGATTTGTTTTGTTTCAACCTGAGGCTTGAGTTGGATCATCATTTGCCATTTCATAGTCAAATGAAAAAAAAATTATGAATAAAAAGTATAACTATTATAACATTGAAAGGTGTAAAATTGTTTGTTTAGAAAAAGTAGCCGACTCTGATCCTTTACTCATAACCATAATATCTTTTCCTTCATTATTTAATAATTTCATTAAGTAGCATAATTTCATTTTTTTTTTATCAATACAACAATGCTAACTTCTCAATAAAGGCATATGTTTTAGATTCTAGATTTCAGAACCTGTGACCCAGGAAGCGATTTCTTACTCTTAACCTTTTGTAATTCAGTATTAACTCCAGATTATTAGCAGAATCATTCTTCAAAGCGGATTAATGACTTATCGGTTTTATACTTATCCTCACTTTGTCACCGACTTTAAATAATTTCTTATTTTCGTATGCTTACCACGTTCTTAGGTTTAAAGCCAATCGTTCGGTGATATGTTACATTCCTTAATCGATTCGTCTATAATATCTACCCTCTTGTAATTACCCGTTTCAGTTCTACCCGTTTCCACATCTTGTTCTTCAATGTTCTGTTAAAGCGTTCAACTACAGACGCTTTTCTACGGCTAAATGTTGAATAATGATTGATACACTGAAATATTTTCATCAATGATCGTACCCTGAAATTAAAACACTATCGTCCACCATCGTCAGTTTGAAAGTCCGTTTTTCATCTTATTTGTTTCCAGTATACGTTTAAGAGCGTTGAAAAGTTCTTCGGCCGCTTTAGTTTTTAATGATTTCGCGAGTGCAAATTTTGTGAAACAATTAATAATCTTCAGTATATATTTATATCATTTGTTGATCGGCCTGGTATAATATACCAGGCATCAATACCTCTGAGCTCTACATTTCGTGATGAATAATTCCGCCTAGGATGTTGTTAAAGCTTACGGGTAATACCTTCTCTCACACTCATTCTTAGTATAAATGAATAATAAACTAATTTTAATGGGCTTATGTATTAGGATAAATATATATATATGTATGTATAAAAGATTTAGAACACACCGGAATTACGCTGGAGGGGATCATAGACAGAAATACATGGAAAAATAAAATAGAAAAATGGGAAGTTAAACTAGAAGCGCCGAAACCTTAACAGCATCGTCCATATGGTCTGAAGAACGGAGAAGGCCTTTTCTAAAAGAAAGAATTTTGGAGGGAAAAGAAGAATGCCAAGCGAAAGAAATATGAATCATGAATGCTTAACGTCTTCCAGTGGGAAGTTCTCGACTTATAATAACAATTTATATATTATTATATATATATATACGAGGTGCGACAATAAAGTAATGAGACTGATGTGAAAAAAAAAGTTGCTTACCGTTTTAGTCATGTTTAGTGTTGACTCCTTCAAAGTAGTTCCCCTCTGATTGCACACACTTATTCCAGCGCTTCTGCCACTCATGGTAACATTTCTGGAACTCATCTTCTGTAATATCCTCCAAGACCCTCGTCACAGCTTTTTGGACATCTTGTGTTGTTTGAAAATGGTGTCCCTTGACCGCCATTTTGACTCTTGGAAATAGAAAAAAGTCGCACGGAGCGATATCTGGTGAATAAGGTGGCTGTGGTAGTACTGAAATTTGTTTTGAGGTTAAAAATTGCTGTACTGATGTACAGTATGGGATGGCGCATTATCGTGATGCAGAACCCAATTATCAGCAATGTTGGCACGGACACGAAGAACTCGTTTACGAAGTCTTTCTAAAATTTATTTGTAGAAATATTGGTTAACTGTTTGTCCAGGAGGCACCCGCTCTTTATGAACAATTCCCTTGGAATCGAAGAAGTACACAAGCATGCATTTCACTTTTGACTTTGACATGCGAGCTTTTTTTGGTCTGGGTGATCCCTTTGAGCACCATTGCGAACTTTGGCGTTTTGTCTCTGGATCGTATTGAAAAAACCAACCTTCATCACCAGTGATAACACGGCTCAACAAATCTGGACTGATTTTCGTTTGCTCTAACAGATCGGCTGCCACATTTTTCCGTGTTTCTCGCTGTTGTTGTGTGAGATTTTTTGGGACCATTTTTGCACAAACTTTTCTCATACCAAGATCTTCAGTTAATATTAGACGAACCGTTTCTCGATTGATGTCGAGTTCTTCTGCAATCATTTTCACGGATAATCTTTGATCAGATCGTACGATTTCACGCACCCTGGTCAAGTTGACATCTGTCCGTGAGGTTGATGGTCGTCCACTGCGGTCTTCATCTTCAACATTCGTTCTGCCTTCACTAAAAATTTTATGCCACCGAAAAACTTAAGCTCTTGACATAACCTCCTCTCCAAAAGCCTTCTGAAGCTTACCATAAGTTGTCGTCGCGTTTTCACCCGATTTAACGCAAAAAGAAATGGCATACCGTTGCGCAATATTTTGCGGTTTCATTTCTGTGTCGAGAGACACAAACACGTGTTCACTTATTACAGCACAACTCACGACTGAGCAGTTGCATCAGTGTGCCGCTTGTACTAGAAGTAGCTTATAGACCAAGGTCAAAGATGGTGTGCCTACGCAAGCTGCAGGGTTGCCACATCTTGCAAAGAAAAATCAGTCTCATTACTTTATTGTCGCACCTCGTATATATTCTATATATATAGAAAATTATATTTTAACTAAAAGTTATACAAATATCACAATACATATTGACAGTCGTGTGTGGGTGAATAAGTGCGGGAAGATTTTTTTTATCGGATTGTCTTCGTTTTTTCTCAGTTAATGCTACAACAGATGCTGGTCATTATTTAAGGTCAAATATTAAATATTTGCTGTACTCAGGCAGTGAATCTTGCAAAAAATGAAATGAAATATAATATGTGAAATACAGTCTTACAGTATTCAAATTCCATTGTGTCTGTTTCATCCCATAGATAAAAACTTTCAACAATGTCTAAATATTCGACTGATGTAATTTTTTCACCCGGGACAAACAGAATTAACCAACAATCCGATGTGATATCTCTACACTCACGGCGAAGTACTACTAATAAAGTGAACTTGTTATGACATGTCATAATTAATAACATATTCCCGTTTGAAAAATTAAATTTCTTGCTTGCTAAGATATGTCGCAACTGGGATAAGACACTTCTACTTACAAAACTAACACATATTTATTTTTGAAAAGCCGCATATTAACATTTTTATTTCTTCTAAAATTATAATACTTTTCTTTAAACTATTTAAAATTTGCAATTTACGTAATCTCTTATCAATTAATTATTTTTCTACAAATTTTTAAAGTAGTATTATGGTTTCTTTTTCTTTTAGAAATATAACTTTTTTTTTCTAAAAAGGTGATAATGTTGATGATGATGGAAAAAAACATTTCCTCATCATCGCCTTATTCGTCATATCCGAACGCACCGGCATCAAAATCGACTATTAACCACTACCATCAATCGCACAAAGCTATCGTAATATCGGTTTCGTCGACTTCACGATCTGAATATAGTGCAACAGAGTCCTACGACTCTGTTATCGATCTAAATCGATATACCCATCCGGAAATCCTGCCTTCACAATTCTAATCAGTTGAGTGTTTTTGTTGATCGGACCTCTAGATACAAAACTTACACAAGACACACGAAATAGTCTTCACCGATCAAACACATCTTTTCCACTGATATGTTATTATTAAATTAAAAATACAATCGTTTTATAGAGCCATAAGTGAAAAAATCTGTCTTTGAAATAATTAATATTAAACGTATTTTAGAGAAAGTAAGGGTGGTATAATGGATAGAAGCGTTACCAGTGTTGTATTATTTACATCGAGTTCGAAACTGTTAGACCAATCTTTACTTTTTTTACATTTAAAATATTTTTTAAACTTCCCGCATTCGCCTGATGACGTAAAACAACAAGCGAATAGATCTTTGAAATAACTAATATTAAATATTGTTTAGAGGAAGAAAGGCTGGTCTATTGGTTAAAACGTTAACAAAGTTGTATTTACTTATTTCAGGTTCGAAACTAATAAACTAATTTGCTTTTTGTCATTTATTTTCTAAACATTAAAAAAAAACATAATTTTGTTTTACAACATTTTAAATATAATTAAATTTAAAAAATATATTTAATATGTGTGTGTGTGTGTGTGTGTGTGTGTGTGTGTGTGTGTGTGTGTGTGTGTGTGTGTGTGTGTGTGTGTGTGTGTGTGTGTTATGCATACAATAATATTACGAAAAATAAGAATATTTCAATGGTTGGTAAAATGGTCTACAGCTGTTGTCTGCTAAGGCGGAAGTATTAATAAATAATATTAAAAAACGTATTTCATAAAACAAATATTTGAGTTGTGTGTCTGGTGTAAATAAAATAAATAATTCCCAGATGATGTAGATCCTTGAATTTTTTAAACACTCCACCAGTTTGAGTTATTCGTATTTTTTGGAATTGCCCCCCTTCGGGGGGCCCGGGCCGTATGCCAACCAAACTTCCTCCTTTCGATCCGCCTTGCGGCCCTGAACGAAATGCCGTTAAAATTTTAAAATCTACTCGATCACGAGATATTCAGTTCGTAGGAAATTAACCTCGTAAGTGTGATTAAGGCATTTTTCCTAAGGTTAATAAATTTTCTTAAGACGCTTCACTTATCTTTTAAGACGTTCAATTTCTTCACTTAGAAATGGTGAACGACAAGATTAAGACAATGTTCTATAGTAAACTTTCTTATCACACTTCTTTTAAGACGTTTCTTATCTGCATCAAATGATCAAAATACTGCAATCCTATTGGTCGTGGTGTCGTCCGTGGCCAGAATTTCAATTTCTTGGAAATGAACGTCTTTAAGTTTAAGAATATTTCTTATTAAGTTTTTTTTTACCGTTTAAGACGTTTCTACATTTTAAAATATTCTATTTCTTGGAAATTAACGTCTTAAAACTGCCTTAGAATGCCCACACCACCTTACTAATTAACACCTCAACGTCTTGAAACATACCTGAAGACGTTTGTTCTGGACTGCCCAATTTTATACTACTCGTAGTTATCCGACAACCATGTATTTTATATATTACATAATATTATTTTTTTTAATTTTAAAGGACAAAAAATAAGTAGCTGCACAGACGTTAACATCCTTGGGTATTTAAATAATAATCCCCAAATGCTATTAAATTTTAACTTTTAAATTTATGATTTATAACAAACAATGCAGATATTTTAAGAAGAAAGATAACGGCGATGAAATTATAGGTGAAAAAATATCAGATCCTTTTCAGAGTCTTAAACCTAAGACTGGCTGATTTAGAAGCCAGAATTCTACTTCCTACACCGATCGTTCAACACATTTTGCATATTTTTATGAACTCACACTCTCCTTGTAAATATAATGATTTTAAAACGAGATAATCACCTTTCTTGTGTTTCATTTCATTTTTCACTACTTTTGGGGAAATTAATGCAATGTGCATCACTAAATATAGTTCATTAAATTAAATATTCTATTTTAACATTTTTAATAAAAATTAATAAAGTAGAGTTAAAGATGCTTTAGCCAAAAAAAATAATAGTATATTTATTAATTTTATATCCAAAAATATAAAAATGAATGTGAAAAAGAGAAATTTTAGATCATTACATAATTTAAAAAAAAAAACCCCTTTTTCTGTGTCTAAGGCAGAGATAATCATTTACAATCATCTTCTATAATGATAAAGTGATTTGTTATCTTCTATGATTTTCTTTAATAGCAAAATGTTTATGGTAACCACAAAAATGTTTTCAAATCAAAATTTTAAACTTTTATTATATAAAATAACCGTTTTAAAATTGTAATTTTAAAACGTTTTGGTTATTGATACAGTCTACAGTTTTCAATATTTGGACTACATCATTAACAAAAGCTGCAATTATCAAGGGACAAGTATTTACTAGTAAGTACTTCATTTGAACACAAACAAAAAATTGTACACTGATAAAGTATAAAAAATAAAAAATTAAGTAACAATGTCTCTCTATTATTGAACTAAAGACAGTACCTATCTCTAGGTACCTTCTTTGTTTCCTTAGTCTCTTATTTATACCTGTATGACAATAGTTTTATAAGTCCATATTTTGTTTTTATTGAATGTGTTGAGGGTTCATACATAATAAATAATAATTTTCTTAAACCTATTTTCCATAAGATTTTTTTTTCAAATGAGATATATATATATATTTATTTATGTATAACAGGTTACAGAGAAACAGCACAGTAACATGTCAAAAGTACTCTGTAGAGATGCCAAGGCATCTGTGCGGAGTCTGGTGTGTAATTGTAAATATAACGGTAAATGTGTTGTCTTAAACAGATTCAGACTAACCACTCCTGGGACATGTGGTTAATTAAAACCCAACCATCAAAGAACATTGGTCGGTATCTACAGTTTAGCATTCAAACCCACATAAAAGAAACTGCTTTTACAAAGACTTGAACCTTAGAAATCTCAACTTCGAAAATCAGTTGATTTTGCAATGACCCCTAGTTTATATATATATATATATATATAAAAGCAGCATTAAATGTTAAAAGACCATCAAAACGTTTTTATTAAAATACCTTATTATATTTTCTTTCCTATATTTTAAGCACACGTTTAAGATGAAATAAAAATTATGATAAACTTTGAAGACTCAACCCCACCAGGGTGACTCCAGGACAAAGAAGAACCGACCCACTTAAGCCACTCAAGAACAGTGAGAAGCAGACCCACTCGAGCAGCTTCAGGATGAAGAGGATTGAACCCACCCATCCAAGCCACTCCAGGAGGGAGAGAACATGACCCACCCAGGCTATCCACTCCAGGCCAGAGGCGTCACCCACCCGAGTGACTGCAAACAGGACAGAGAGAAAATGGCCCAGTTGGATGACACTGGACAGTGACTTCTGGAGATGTTCAACAGGACTCCATTCTATTGAGCATTTCCAGGTCTCGTGATTCTATCGTTATTGTTCTAATGTGTCGTTTTGCAATTGCTCAGGTAGGCTGTTCCCTTTTGTCCTGTCGCTGTCACCTCAGTGGGTCATTCTCTTTCATCCTGTCGCTCGCTCCGGTGGGCTGGGTTCTCTCCGTCCAGGGGTGACGCAGGTGGGCCCTTCCCTCTCCTTCCAGGAGTCGCTCGAGTGGAACACATTCAATGTAACATATGAGGAGTATCGTTTAAATTTGACCATTACACAAGGACAGTTTATTTAAATTTGTAAAATAATTTTAATGTTTTTTTCAATTTAAGTGAATTCAACAAAATTTTATTTGTATTATATCAAATTTCATATTTTTAATGTATTTTGTTAAGTAATTAATTGTCGATTAATTATTATTTGACCATTTTACAAAGACAGTTAATTAATATTAAAACCATTAAATACATAAGACCATTAAAAGATTTTTTTATACTAGTGCAAGTACTAGATTTATTAATGCAAGTACAAGCAAGACTGATGAAACCTTGCACCAAGTAAATTTTTTGAAGATCAAGTTAGATATTAAACCAACAAAGAATTAACAAAATGGATTAAATATTTTTTTGTTATTTTTTTGCCAAGGCATCTAATCTTTAATAATTATTAAAACTGCAATTGACTGCTATAATTTTGCTGTGATCATGAACATACATTTTCAAGCGAATAAGGTTTTGTTCATTTTGCTGATGAAGCTTTTATTTGTTTTATATTTTAATTTCTTGTTAAATAATTAATTAATATAAATAATAATTTTGTGAAATAAATTTGTAAAATAGTATTGATTTTTATTTTAAGTGAATGTAACAAAACTGTGTTTCTTTTAAAAATGTGTAATGTTTGTATTGTATCAAATTTTATATTTTAATGTATTTTGTTGTTGGCAAATAAATCAATAAGGCAATTGAAAAATTAAATATTATTAGTACCTTGCTGACAATAACAGAAGGTGATCTCTGTTTTTACCATCTTTTGGTGCAAATAAATTTTCTAATAGATGAACACAGAAACAACTATGAAATAGATGGTTCTATAATACAAGTGGTAGTACTTCAGTATTCCTATCTTTAAAAGTGAAAATTCATCCAAAGGAATTAAGGTAGCGGGATCAGCTGGTGATTACAGTATATTTAATATTTTTTAGTGATGTAAGAGGTATTATGGTTATGTTGCCATCTGAGTACGGACATGAACTGAAGTGAGATTTTATAACATAAATTTGAACGAATAGAAAAAAAAACTATTGATAACTTTATTTATTTTTAGTGATTTGCTCCTAATTATCTATCAATGGATGTTCAAGTCAGTCTGGTACTTTATATAAAAAAGATAGAACAAATTTCAAGGAGTTGGAAACTGGATTTATTACATAATTCCCTGTTTCAGTTATCAGTCTGTACTTTATGACAAAAAGATAGAACAGTTCAAGGAGTTGGAAACTGCATTTATTAAATAATCCCTTGCTTCAGTTATAAATCTATCCCAGTGTGTAACTAATGCCTGGAAGGCTTTGGAGAAGTTTTCAGAATATAAAAATATTAGTACTCATTCTAGGACAGCCCGCTTTACTTTGTTATCGATGGGAAAATGCTAACCTTAAGGATTTCTTTTAGAGCTCCAAACAGGTGGAAATTACTTGGCACTAAGTGTAGACTATAAGGGGAAGATGGTAATTCCCAGCCAATTACTTGTAATGTTTGCATTGTGCGTTGAATGGTATGAGGTCTTGCATTGTCCTACCAACCTTTGTGATCAAACCAGGCAGTTTCTTCCGTAGATACTTATTACATCATATTGTCAATTTAACACAGACTTCAACTCTTCTGTGGCAGTCAAAAACAGAAAGCTGTTTTGGAACTCAGCGTGACTCACTTTTTGTAAAATCACATGGTGATGAATTATTGTGTTTATTGTTCCTAACGAAAGATTTCATACCTTTGTAATCTTTGCAACAATGGTCAATAAGATGTCAACACTGTGAATGCCCAGGAATGACTGTGACAGACAAACAGGCATCTTTGAAGTGTTTAACCAATCAAATATCATACTGCAGCTGAGTGTCTCATCACCATATTGTCACTAAAGTCTAGTGAAATTTCAGCTGATTTTAAACCCCCTTCACCAAAACTTAATCACCAAATGGGACTGACGGCACATGAAATGAATGCCTACCAGTAACAGGATCAGTTGTTGCCAATTTCTACTGCATGCACTACCTCCATCCAAGGATTTAATTTTAAACCTGTAAAAAAAAAGCCCCAGATTGTAGTTGAATGCCCCCTTTTACACATAAATTTATTTATTTAAATAACTGTATATAAATTATTTGACTGTGTTGTGCTGTTCCTTTCACACAAAAAGAGCACTGAAATTGTGGAAGCACGTGGATTCACCACCAACCAAGTTTTTTAAACAAATGTATGAACATATAAAGTGATGGTAAGTGTCTTCTGGGACAACAAGATTTGATCATAAAGAGTGTTCTGTCTTTGTAGGACAATGCAAGCCTCATAAAATAATAAAAGTAATTGGTATAAATGTAAAGAAAGCATTAATTATGTATATTTTCATGATATGAAAATTTTAAGTTATTAATAATTTTATTATTTGTAAATTTATTAATTGAATTATAATTTGCATTTGACAAATAAACTTTCAAATTCTTGACCATTTATAAACGTTTACTTCTTACTAATCCTCGTGAATTGGTTGCAATAAGAACACTTGTTTTTTAATTATATAATATACTTTTGAAAAAATATGGATTCTAACAAAGTTTTGACTTGTGTAGATCTTATATGACAACTTTACTTTTATTTCAATTTTTTTTTACTACTGAATGTAAAGTCTTTCTTTTAAATTATCTCATTTCTGTAAAATTTTTACAATTTTAAATGTTGTCTGCATTTAATGTGAATAACCAGTTATATTAACAAGTTGTCATTTCCTTATAATTCCCTGTCTTTATCTACAATTACAAATTGTTTTATTATTGCTTACTTATAATATGATAATTGTAGGTAGTTAATGTTTTTATGTATGTGAATTTATGTAATTAATATATATATATATATATATATATATATATATATATATATATATTGTTATAATTTATAAATAAATATTTTTTTATTGAAAAATATTTTGCCTTTTTATTCTGAAATAGTTATATATATGTATAAATTTGTACCTCTACTCTTATATTTTTCTAAGTATAGAGAAACATATATAATGTTAAAAACAATTTTTAAGCAGATTCTGGGACAAACTTAGATTCTGGATTGTCAAAGTCAAGGTAAAAAAACTGGTATCAAAGTTCAACAGAAAAATTTGTGTCAAGATAATATTCATGTTAGTAATGTAACTGTACAGGTGAGATTACAATTTCTCAGAAAATTATTTGCATCATTTTTAAGAAAAATTTTGTTCGTGAGTATATCAGCTTGGTTACTTGTTTTGTCACTTCAACCTTTGATTAAAGAATGTTGAACGAACAATCAAGTTATCAAGTATGAAAATCAAAGAATACTGATTTGTAAATTGTCTGTAAAGAAACACATAATCTAAAACTGAAAGTACTAGTTGATAAGTTGTCGTAAGTTGTACTAGTTGATAATGGTTTATTAAAATTACAAATACTGAAGAATTACTCAGTGCTATACAGTAAACTCCTAATACAAGCACCATAAGATTGTCATGTCATTGTTTTACAACCGAACAATGGTGAACATTATGAGACCAGCAGTTGTACTTGTTCCATATAACATTTATAATAAAAAAGGAATGTTTACCCTGTGTGATCTTCATTTATATCCAGTCACCAGTCTCACTCTGTCATAAAGATACCATAGCAAAAAGCTCAATGCAGGATTTTGTTTATTGAAAAAGATTGTTTATCACAATTCAGCATAATTATTGGCATGAATATGGTGTTGCCAGGCCTATGAATAAAACAATACTCCAGAGGTTTAATCAGTTTAAGGAAAGAGGCAGTGTCTTAAAGGAGAAGTCATCAAGCAGGCTGCCTGTATCTGAACAGAATGCGGAACAGATCTGAGCATCTTGTATGCGTAGCTCGAAAAAGTCATAGCAAGGCGTAGTTGGAGTTAGGAATACCTAAATCTAGAATGAAGTGGTGCGTAAGAGGCTTAGACTAGGTACGTATAAGACACAACTTTTACATGAAATCGAACTCAATGACTGAAAAATTGGCGTTTGCATTTTCAATGCTTAACATTGATGAAAATAAGGACTACCTAAATAATGTCATGTTTTCAGATGAGGTGACACTCCACACTGGGTCAAAAAATAGACTCAATTGCAGGATCTGGGGATTAGATCCACCGTATAAAATTATCTAACATCAGCGTGATTCTCCAAAAATCAATTTTTGGTGCGGACTGATGAATGATCGTATCGTGAGCCAATTCATTTTTGTAAAAAGCACAATTAATGGGTATATTTTCTGTGATATTTTCAAACTTTACTCATTCCACAGATCGACGATATTGAAGAAGATAAAGGATTAATTTTCTATCAGCTAGCAAGCTCTCCACCGCATTATACCAACCGTGACCATGCTGCATTAATCATTCGGCTTCAAAACATGTGGATTGGAAGAGGAGAGCCGATCGCAAGGCGCCAAGGAGCCCAGACATGACCCCACTAGATTTTTTTTTGTGGTAGCATGTGATAAATATTGTTTATTCGGAGAAAGCCCGTGAAATCAATCACCTACGGGAGAGGACTGTTGGGGCAGCAGGATCTATTACACGCGATATGCTGGCAAGTACTAGTCGACAAGGCGATGTACATATTCGGAAAGTTTACGAAATACTGTTGTGTACAGTCACGTTCCAGTGGTACTAGTAAAGTAATTGCGAGTTCTGCTGTGAGATTAGAATGCTATTTTAAACAATGTGTGAATGGACGCAGATGCATATCATGATGGTGTTAACATTATATTTTTTACGAAGCTTTATTTTTATTAATTTCATATTACTGAATTAATCGATGTCATTTAAATTTCAATGTTTAATAAGAAAACATCAGTTTTACTTCTGCTTAATTACGGCTATTTTTATACAAGTAATGAATTTTATCTTTTGCCCTGTTACTTTGTAAGAAGAGCAATTATTTTCTTGGTCAATGCACATTAAAACACAATAATGTTAAAAATATATCGTACTCGTACTAAAAAAAATTACAATAGTTGCCACGTTACGGCGAGCTTGAATGATAAGTCATTGCTATTATATTGTTCTCTGAAACATTGGCACACCATGATTAGTCATCCCTAGTAGCATAAACATGATACAACTGTTTTTTACGAAGTCAATGTATTTCTGTGTTTATAGTATTAAGAAAGTGACATGTTTCAAGTACAAAGCAATTATTTTAATTTTATTTTTGTTTCTCTTTTGCTTTTACATGTATATAATAAAGTTCAATTCTGTGGTTCTGCCTCTCAGTTCGGATCTTTTGGCGTATATCATGTATCTTACCTAGTCAATTAATGTACGATACCATAGTTTGTAAAGAATTTTAATCGTGGTTTACGGTTCAAACTTTTTAAAATAGTTCGTTTACGTGCGAATGTTACGGTTGTATTTAAGTCTGTTGTGAAAGGTAAAAAACTTCGAAGACAGGCCCGCGAAATTGTAAACATCGTGTATGACTTCATGAAAAAGGAATCTTTAGTTGTAGGAAAATTAAAAAATGACAAGTATTTAATTGCTATTTTAGAGAAGTGTGAAGAAAGAACTGCAGCTGCCTGTGGCATTTCCAGAACACAGGTTCAAAACCTTAAGAAAAAAAATAGAACTTCTATCCAAAGGGGCCAAAGTATTCGTTCACCGCCCGAAAAAGAAAAAGAAACGTTCTAAACCGGTTACCGGATTAGATTATTTTGAAAAAGGTAAGGTTAGACGAACCGTGAATGAATTTCACTCAAAGATAGGGGAGTTGCCAACAGTTAACAAAGTACGTAAAGAATTGAAAATTAAAATTAATTTTAACGGCAGTGAAACTAGTTTAAGAAGAATTTTTAAAGAATTAGGTTTTAAATGGCGCAAAGCAGAAAACGAAAGGAAAATTTTAGTTGAAAAACTCGATATTAGGTAGAAAAGGATTTCATATTTATAGGCAATCAGTAGTTTTAGAAAATGTAACAAGGCGATCGTATACTTAGATAAATCTTATGTTTTATCATCTAATTCGTCGGCAAAATTATAAACTGACGACAGCGGTGCAGGACTTCATTTACCAATAAATAAAGGTGAACGCTTAATTATAATTCCTTTTAGGAGGTGAATCGGCTTTATTTCAAACTCATTGTTAACTTGGACAGCCAAATCAAAAACGTGACGACTACCATGATAACATGAATACAAAATATTTGAAATGGGCTGAAGAAAAATTAGTTCCTAACCTTCCTCCTGAATTTGTTGTTTTGACAATTGCATTGATAATGCTCCGTATCATAATATCCTTTCTGAAAAATTTACAGAGTCATCAAGCTAGAAAGAAGACATGACTGTTTGACTGCAGAAACATCATATTCCATTTTCATCTCAAATGCTTAAACTACAATTATATGAACCAATTAAGTTGAACAAAAATAACAGAAAACGATACCGATTTGAAAAATTGTTGGAAAGAAGTGGGCATCAAGTTGTACGGCTTCCGCCCTTACCATCCTGATTTAAATCCAATCGAGATGGTATGGTCAGAGGTGAAACGACATGTTGCGAGACACAACACAACGTTTAAGATGTCAGAAAGGCAGAAACTGTAAGAAGATAAAATGAATTCGATGTGCGACGAACACCGGAGACCTTACTGTGAAAAGGTTAAAGAAATCGAAGGTGAATAGTGGAACCGAGAATCGTTAATAAATTCTCTAACAGAATTTTTCATCGTCTCTTTATGTAGTGACAGTGATAATTACACTGAAGGTAGTGATGACAGCGAAGAGAGGATTCTAGTGGGAAATTAAACGGATAATTCACTTTCCAATAAGTAAAGTTATAGTAATAACCATATATATCAATATTTACCAAGCAATAGATAATATTTTGTCATCCGTTATTACATTTTATAATGTACTGTACAGTATTAGCCAACTGCATATCATTTCAAAATTGTTGCATTTATTTTTTTTAAATAGAACAATTATTTGGCAAGAAGGATTACTAAAGCGAGTAATATGTTTTTACGACGGGTAGTAATCGTTGCCACTCCAAGATCGCCGTTACTTGGCGAAGACTGTACATACATACACACGTAGTAAATGTATTTCATAATATATGTTAACATGACAAATAAAACTTCATTCGTTAGTTAAATATTTTTATTTTTCTTATCGCCGGTGACGTTGGTTGTATCGAAAATGGTGGATTCATGCATTAGAAAATGTAAATTATTGCTCGTAATAGAAACGGTTTAGTAACCTAATCTTATGCTGCAACGGTTTGTTTACTTCAGTTCCAAATATAAGTTGAATAGATTATCACAATCCATCATCACACAATTTTTTATAACATTTACTCAGTTTTTTTTTGAGATGACCAAATTACGAGTTTAATTTTGTTTACAACTTTTTTTGCTAAATTTGTATCGTTGCAATAAAATATTTTTTTAATTAATTTTTACCTAAGATCGGTTATTATAAATGTTATACGTTGTTAGTACTTCCCCACTGAATGGAGGTAGTATGTGTAATGCATTATTTCTCTAAGAAAGAGACAGATTAATTTGTTGTTTTAAATTACCTTTCTTATCTTATGACTTATGACTGCGACGCATGTTAAGTTAGAGGTAGAATGGCAAACGTTTCTTTTTGGGAGAGTAATGGTATTTATTATAACAACCATTCTTTGTTGTGAACAGAATGAAAGTGTCGCTCATAGGGCTGAATATCAGCTGATTTCCATGCTGGCAAATAACAGTATATTCAGTTCAGCGATTAAGTCAAAAAGTCATTTCTTAATGTTCTTAGAGTCATTCCTTATTCTTTTTAATAAGCGTGGCACTGAACTTTTGATTTTCGGGTGTGATATGCCATTTTTTGAAACTGCCTAATCTTCAGTAAGGTCATCTAAAACTATTGCTGCTATCTATCGTAATATACATATAGTTTTTAACTAAATTGCACTTTCAAAGAATGTTTTACATTTTGTTACAGCTACAATCAAATCGATTATAATAAAAGTTAGAAAATGGTTTTTATATACTACTAGAATAGTGGATTAAGTATTACGAGGCTCGGCCCATAAATTTTGCACACTAGCGTGCTACACGGAGACAAAAGGTACTATCGAGTTGGGCGTGGCAGTATATGATAGCTAAAATCCTCCTATACAAACCTGCAATAATGCGTTGAAATCGGTTTACCAGTTTGTTTTCAGTAGCAGTTAAAATGGAGTCGAGTACGGCTAATATATCAACACGGTTAAAACAACGTGCAGTGATAGAATTTTTAACAGCAGAAAATGTGAATCCTACGAATATTTTTCATCGTTTAAAGCGGTTTACGGTAGTGAAACTGTTGACAGGAGTACTGTGAGTAGATAGGCGTTGAAATTTCGCGAATGTGAAGCTGGTAAATCGACAATTGAGGACGCACCTCGCAGCGGACGACCAGTTTCTGTGACTGACGAGAAACATCGAAAGGAAATGGACGATTTGCTTCAAAGTGACCGGCGAATCACCCAGCAACGTATCGCTATTCAGTTAGCCATATCATTGAGCAATTGGGTTACTGTAAAATTTATGCACGATGGGTAGGTACCACGCAGACTCTCCACAAGCTGAAATCTGAGCCTATTCCCCATCCGCCTTACTCGCCGGATTTGGTTTTGTGCGGCTTCCACCTCTTCCCTCATCTCAAGAGGGATTTCAAAGGTATTACACCACCGACGATAAGGTGAAGAAGCTGTGGCCACTTGGATCCGAGAAAGACCGCCAGAATTTTTCAGTGACGGAATGCAAAAACTTGTCACACGTTGGGAAAAGTGTATCAATGTTACGGGAATTATATTGAAAAATAAATACTGCATTTAGTAGCTAAGGAATTGTACTTTTATTCATTTTTTATTTCATTCCAATATCTCTTTTCATACGCATATATATGGGCAAAATTTATCAGCCGAGCCTCGTATTTGTCTCCGTAATATTTATATCTTTTAACAATTATAAGACCGATCTTTTTGATTTGGCTTCAAAGATAATTTTTCCCTAGAATTTTCATATAGTTAATCTTATTTTTCTATTAATCTGTACGTATGAGGATATATGACATTATAAAAAATCTATTTATACAAGCTACATCACAAAAATTCAGCGAAATAAATGGCTGCTTTAATCTGAAGTTACAACGCGTATTATCTATCAGGGGCTTGAATCATATTTCCTTAGATACTGATTATTTTTATACACATGCACTTGTGCATGCGAAATTAATTTTAATTTGTTAATGATCGCCTAGGACGTGGTGTACTATGTTTAGCTAATTATTCCAAGGAAATCCGGTTATTTATTGGGAAATAAAAAAGCTGGAAATAATACGTGATTTTTTTTCGTGGAATACTTTTCGAATAGCTAATTTTGTGAAGGAACGTTTTTATTTATTTTTTTTATTTCTATTGTGTCTCCATTTGTATTTGAAAGAATTTCACACTACTTTTTATAATTTATTATTTTTTAATAAATTTTGTTATCTGAGAATTTTACTTAAAAAAAAACTTTAGTTTGGCTTTTTAAAATACAATACAGGATAAAATACTCTAAAATAGGCGAGTGTTGTTAATAAGTTTTATCATATTCCATAAAATATTTAAGTTTATTTCGAATGAAAATGTAAGTGTTTTATTTTACAGTGTACCCAGTATTTATAAGTTATTTTACTTATTAATAAAAAAAAATTATCATTATACCGGAATAGGTACGTGTATTTTACATTAGTTCTACGGAATTATTCATAAAAAAAATCAACGATTGTTTTAAAGACTTTAAACCATGACACCTTTAATAAAAACGTCCTTGAGTAAAATATTAAATATCATTTACGAAGAGTATTCTTTTAAATATTAAAACGGAGAAATAAATCTTTATGAAGTTGTTTTTAACATTACTTCTCTTTGTTTTTAATCTTTTACTAGTAGTTAAGATTGTTTAAAAAAGGAGAAAGTTTTTAATTATGTAATTTATTTATTTAGTTAATTAAGAAGTTACTTAAGAAACTTTTATTGACATCTTAAAATGCATTGGTGTTTAAAAAAACAATCTCTCAAATGTGACACCGTTATGTAGTATACTTATACAGTTAACTCAAAAATAACTATTCTTTCACTAATAGTTAGCATACACTTTCAGATAAACGTAGTAGTTTTAAGTTTTGATTTCAATCAGCTTAACAGTGAAGGAAAGTGTAAAGCGAACGAGTCCAAGGACAAAATCGCAAATTATTGTTATATGGTGTTTTAAATATGGGAGGAGTGGGCCTAATAATAGTAAAATAATGATAATTATAAAATTACGAGGCTCGGCTGATAAATTTTGCGCATTTATATGAGTAGCATGAGAATGAAAAGAGATATTGGAATGAAATAAAAAATGAATAAAAGTACAATATCTTGGCTACATAATCGCCACACTGATACACGTTTTCCAACGTGTGACAAGTTTTTGCATTCCGTCACTGAAAAATCCTGGCGGTCTTTCTTGGATCCAAGTGGCCACAGCTTCCTTCACCTCATCGTCGGTGGTGTAATGATTACCTCTGAAATCCCTCTTGAGATGAGGGAAGAAGTGGAAGTCGCATAAAGCTAAATCCGGCGAGTATGGCGGATGCGGAATAGACTCAGATTTCAGCTTGTGGAGAGCCATCAGAGAGTTTGAGCGGTACCAATCGTGCATAAATTTTACGGTAACCCAATTACTCAATGATATGGTCTACCCGTTCTTTAGATATACCTAACTGAATAGCGATGCGTCGCTGGGTGATTCGCCGGTCAGTTTGAAGCAAATCGTCCATCTCCTTTGATGTTTCTCGTCAGTCACAGAAATTGGTCGTCCGCTGCGAGGTGGGTCCTCAATTTTCGTTTTACCAGGTTCACATTCGCGAAATTTCAACGCCTATCTACTCACAGTACTCCTGTCAACAGTTTCACTACCGTAAATCACTTTTAAACGATGAAAAATATTCGTAGGATTCACATTTCTGTTGTTAAAAATTCGATCACTGCGCGCTGTTTTAACCGTGTTGACATATTGGCCGAACTCGACTCTACTTTAACTGTTACTGATAATCAGATTTCAACGCATTATCGCAGGTTTGTAGAGGAGGATTTTAGCTATCATATACTGCCACGCCCAACTCTACAGTACCTTTTGTCTCCGTGTAGCACGCTAGGATGCAAAATTTATCAGCCGAGCCTCATATTATGAAAAGTCGGATGGAAGAAAGTATGATAAAAATTAAAATAATAACGGTGAGGAATGAGAAGCAATTTACGGCATTATCGAACGATTGAATGGTAATTTAACTTGCATGTTTGATAATTGCAATACCGTAACTGATGTAGGCGATCTCACACGAGTCACAAATCTCTTCCGAAAACAACATAAACATTTTCAAGAATAACAAGCATCCTATACAACCTTACTAGGAAAAGTGGGGAGTGAAGTTCAGTTTATAATCGATTATTGGAGTATTACCTTCGAGTATTGGAATAAATTTGAATGCCACTCGTAAGGCCTGATCTGCTAGTATTCATTAAATCTCATACAAATTGTCGCAGTTAAAGAAGTTTATTGAAGCGTTGTAGCGATATACAAATTTGGAATCATGAAAAAATGGAATCGATCAAGATATAAATTACACAAGTCTCTTAATAAACTGTTTTTATGATTTCGTACTATTTTTTAGCGAAATGAAACAGTATTATTCTACGAACTGGAAACCGGTTTTTAAAATGATGAGCAATTTTATTACAGCGTGACTAGTAAGTGACGTAAGAAATCTTTACAAATGATTCCGTGAATATTTTAATATTGTAATCAAAATTATTGCGGTACATGAGCTTGTCGACTGAGGGTGAGTAATCGCTCATTTTACTGACCTTTGATTTAAGGATTAGATAAAATCACAAGTTTACCTAATTTTAAAAAGAATCTGATGTGAACTACACATGACTTCCTTGTACGCCTGTTAAATTACATAAAATCCTATTTCATTAATAACTTCTGATATTTTTTCAGATTTTTTTTTGTTGTTATTATTGAATTATGATTTATTGTAATTTTTTTTTACAATCAGATGTTAATAGATCAATATATTTAAAATTCAAAAAAAAAGTTAAAAAAAGGAGATGAAGTCGGATTTGAACCGACGTGCCTTTCCCTTGTAAAATCTAAATACTTGATTAATTAAAATGTTATTTGGCTATTCCTCTGGAACCGATGAAAATAAGTACCACTTATCATATATCGTTGAAAAGCTCTCAATGAGGGCTTATTATTGCAGTTAAGAAAAAGTCCAAAATTCAAATTTGTTGGATTTTGGGCTTTTTTGAACACTTTTGATGCAGTCGATTACAATCAAAAGGGGAGGTGCATAACTAGATGTTACATCAGTCCTAAATCCAAACTTTCAACATCCCGCAGCTAATCATTTTTGAGTTATGCGAGGTACATTACGTACAGACATCACGCTGAAACTAGTCAAAATGGATTCAGGGATGGTAAAAATGGATATTTTTTTGGTTGAAGGAAGTAAAAAAAAAGATTTGTACCAAACAACGGTTAAACGTTTTCAAATTCCTGTACTCTTCTGAGATCATTTATTAGATATTCTAACATTTTAAGTCAAATTTTTTTATTTTTGAAAGTTCTGAAACTTAAATCCCATTATAAAGATCGTTAACTAATGAAAATTAGAATTTAATTAAAATCAAGTTTTCATTTCGGTTTATTAAAAAACTTAATACTTAAAGAGAAAGATTTTTCTGTTCGGTTCAAGGGTTGGTCTAGTGGTTAACGCGTCTTCCCAAATCAGCTGATTTGGAAGTCGAGAGTCCTAGTAAAGCTAGTTATTTTTACACGGATTTGAATACTAGATTGTGGATACCGGTGTTCTTTGGTGGTTGGGTTTCAATTAACCACACATCTCAGGAATAGTCGAACTGAGAATGTACAAGACTATACTTCATTTACACTCATACATATCATCCTCTGAAGTATTATCTAAACGGTAGTTACCGGAGGCTAAACAGGAAAAAGAGAGAGGTTCAAAATTCATGGGAAATTTATTAAAAAAAAAATCTGTTTTTTTGCTTGATGAATTATAGTTCATCATAGTAGCTTACACGTACGAATATGGAAATAGAATTTTGTAGTGTATGAAAAATGTCACGCTTGAATGGAATTCGAACCCGGGACACCCGCATGAAAGGCCGAGACGCTACGATTCCGCCACGGAGATTGGCGATTTAAAAAAAAAATATTTTTATTAATAAATATTAAGTTCTACATTATTTTGGAGTAAAAATTAGTAAAGAAAATTTTAAAAGAACACATCTTTTTCATTTAAATTTTGGTAACATTTTTCTGATTTCAAATATATGAAAATAGGCAGTGTGTATCTCTTTAAATTAATTCTATCGCTTCATTTTTAGAAAAAAAAAAAAAAAATTAGTCTTAAAGACAGAAAACTGTTGATTAGAAGTTCAGTTGATGTTTAACAGATATACGACTCCATGTGATCGCCGATCAAGGAAAAAAGTCCTCGCTGATGCATGAAATTTTATTTTTTTTAGTAACTACTGGTACCCCTAAACTGTAGTCATTTTTGTTTACTCTTATCTACTTTTGAAGTAATTTTATTTCTCTCAGTATGAGAAATGAATTTATAGCGCGGGAAAAATGTCGACCATGATTAAGATTTGTAATCTGTACCTTATGGATAAAAGACAGAGATAATAACGTCTTATACTCCTTAAAATTATATAAATAAACTTTATTTAAAATGCTTTTTTTCTCTTTTTTTTTGTCTTCAGTCATTTGACTGGTTTGATGCAGCTCTCCAAGATTCCCTATCCAGCGCTAGTCGTTTCATTTCAGTATACCCTCTATTTAAAATGCTATAAATAAAATAAAATAATTATATTTAATTTAAGAACGACGTGAAATAAATGTTATGTTCAAGCAGGAGCATGAACCCGCCTGACTGTTACTTAGATGAATTTATTTTTTTACTGATGAATTAATTCACTACAGAAGTTTACAAAGAAGCTTATACGTGTGAATGGTAAAATGTAATTTGTAATGTGTGAAAAATGCCATGCTTGACCGGGATTCAAATCCGGCACCTCTGGATGAAAGGACGAGACGGCCTTTCACTCCGCCACAGAGATCGGCTATAATATTTCAGCTTAATATTTTTTTAATGAGTACCGGCTACGCATCAGCCGGTACACAATAAATGCCAATAGAGTGTGGGAAATTTTTTAACTTCGGTGATCTATGGAAATCAAGTTTATTAGACGGGGCTCAATTTTCCAAGATTTCTGTCAGACCGAATTGTCTTATCCGTGATCGAGGATCCTAGTAAAACGTTTTAATTGTCCTAGAACTTTTTTTAATGTTAAAGTTCTGTAGATATTTGATAAAATATGCAAAAAATGCTATTTCTGAAAAAAATATGACAGGCAATAAGATTTTAAGAGATTTTTATCGATCTCCTTACTTTGAAATGTTCGAAATATTTCAAAGCCGAACACTATGATTTCAGCCGAACAGCAGACGAAGTTGATCGATGTCTCTGGTTTTATTCAAAGGTCTCTGGTTTAATTTTATTCATCAAAGTGTTGTTAATTTATTAATAAAACTAACTAAGGTGTAAGTTATAAAAAAACCTCAAATGTAATGTGCATATTTATCTTCTTACCACTTATTTCTACATGGTAATTTGTCTGTTCATCCATTTATTAATAGACTAATTAAGTATTTATTCTGCTCTTTTATATGTACATTTCTTAAAATTTTATTTTAAAATCTATTTACCAAGAAATTTTGTGATTTTAGATGTCGATTGTAAGGAAAAGCTGTGCTGTTTGGAATTTAAAAGAAAGATCAGATGTTTATATTTGTTTTTAATTTATGAAACTTTTCTCCTGATACAGGAAATTTGTACCTTGTTTTTTTTAAACAGATTAATTACTTAAGTCATCTTCTTTTTTACCATTTTGGCATAATAGTATTAAAGTTTTACCTTGGTAGAACAAAAATTTCAATAAAAATTAAATAGAATATAAGTTGTTATATTAAAAGAAGTAGAAATTTTATTACACTTTTTTATTATGTAGCATTTTGTGTTATAAGTACTCCAGCAAGAATTGAACAAGGTCAAGCAGGTGATACGCCATACAAATGAGCATTACGTATATAATTATAGTGTAAAATCTAATCTTTTTAAAACCCAACTTCATTTCGGAATAAAAATATTTTTATTTAACTAGAAGATTTTTTTATGCAGTTAAATAAAAAATGTTTCCTTGTCAAGCCACAGAAGTCCACCCGTATGACGTTGTATGGATATAGTGATGCGTACATGGATGATAATGAAACAGTTTTTATTTTCGTCATTTTTCTCAATCAGTTATAATTAGAATAGAAATATTTTCTCGTGTCTATTTTTATTTACTTTTCTGAAAAGTTTAATATCTTTGTGATTTCCTAAAATACATCATCCAGTATACAGATGTTTACTTCACTGTAACCTCTTCGTAAAAAATCGAAAATATTCCTTTTTGGTTAAATTAAACTTAACCATAATACAATGTAGTAGCTAAAATAAAAATTATCCTAAGTTTATTTTGTAATAACGTACTTCGGTATTAAAAGTGATCGTTTAACATTTATATTTTTTTATTATGTTTTGGCCCGGTTTCAAAGGAAAAAACTTAGGTCAGTTATTTTCTTGTTTTTTAAAAATTCTTTTACACTTACATACTATTTTTAAAAATAATTATTTCTGAACTGTTTAAAATTCAATATGACTGTTCCTATTTCTTATATTTTAAATGTAATTATTTTCCCCCCTCATTAGTAAGTTAACCTTTATTATACGAATATATTTATAAGTTACTATTATTTTTTTTTTCTAAAATTTCTCATTAGTGTTATTAAAGATATCTTACAACCTTGAAATTGTTGAATTTGTTGTTTATTACTGCAGGAAATAAATTTCTAACAAATTACGTGTAATTAACATATCCTTTCAAGAAAGTTAATTTTACCCAGAACTGTTCTTCGAAAGGATTATTTATAAATTTTTCTTGTGTCCTGCTAAAGACAAGCACACGTCCATTAAAAATTGGCTTTACTTTAAATTTCGGAATAATGTTAAATATTTATATGACAGGTTCCTTTAAAAATTTTTCGATAATATTATAATTAATAGGTCTCCGAAAATTTAAATGTCATGTTTTGACACTATCACAAGTGATGGTTTCTTAATTTTAATAAATTAAAGTTTTCTTCATTATTACTTCCTTATATATATATAATATATATATATATAATATATATATGTGTGATCGACCATATATATTAGACATTGTTAATGAATAAATATGAATTGGATTAAATTGTTATCAAAGATTCAATAAAAAAACGTAATACGCGTTTATTATTATTAGGGGTAGGCCCTTTTAAAAGAGCCTCTTAACTATTTCTATGAATGCTCTATGTAAATCTTTCTTTTCGTAATACATATTACGGATTCTTTGGAAACCGGCCGAGAAGCGCTGTTATATTAGTGTGCCTGTCGGCTCTGAATAGGGTTTCGTAAAGTAAGTGTTCCTCCTTGATTAACGTGTTTGTAGATGATAAATGTCATTGTCGATTTGTTCGTGTAATACTGGTTAGGCAGGCCTTTTTTAATACACAATGAAACTTCATCTGTCATCATTAAAGATTATTGTAATCGGGATAACACCTGTTGATACTCTGATGAATAAATAAATAATATTTTTTGAAGTTACGTATTGTTTCTGTTCTTAAAAGGAAGACTGCTACCGGCTTAAGCTTCACAGTAACTAGTTCCGGTACTCAAATGAACGGCCCAGGAATTTTCATCCGTAGATAATAAGGATAAAAAGTTGATTTTTAAACATTTAAAACTGTATTCCTAGAAAATAAATTAATAAAAGAAATCGTAAATTATTCACGCTGTGATCATTTTGAGGATTCTTAATTTCAGTCGTTTCGTGTTTTAAAAACAACAAATCACATGATTGAGGTTTATGAAATGTATAAAATATAATAGTTCTTTCTATTAAGTTTCAGTTCAGTTCGTGACCGTCCTTGAATTAAATATGCTAAATAGAGAAATCTGTTTAGATCCTTTTGCGCTAAACATAAAAAATATATGTAGGATGATATAATGATGAGTCATTTTAAAAATTCCTTTATTTGTATATAAAGCGAATTATAAGTTTAGCACGTCGCTTTTCGTTCAAGTTAAATTAAAAAGTGCTATTAAAAATTCGCTTATTTTTACTCAAGGGATATGTTTAATATAACCTCTGCGGAATAAAATCTTAGACTAGACTTGTATACGGTTTACGTTCTCACGCTTACGCATGCCCCCTGTAAAACAATAATTATATAACTCTTAATTATCCATAATTTTTTTAATATTGTCTATTCTTTTTTTAATGAGAAATGATTTTCCTTTGTATTACCTCCCACTATTATTATTATTAATAATAATACGTCGAATTAGTACTAACCACCATTAACGGAATTAATCACAAGGCAGCCAGTGGACCTGATGGCATACCACCATTTATTATTAAAGGCGTCAGCAGCTTGATCGCTCCTATTCTGGCCTCATTGTGCAACTGGAGCTTGAAATCAGGTACCTTCCCCAGCCTATGGAAAAAGGCGATCCTTACTCCGATTCCCAAACCTGGTGTCCCCCATATTTTTAATTTCCGCCCTATTTCCGTCATATCTTCCTTTTCTAATATTTTTGAATCAATCCTAACATCTCATATATCTCAAAACATCCAACATAAAATCTCCGCTTCTCAATACGGCTTCATGCAATCCCGTTCCACAACCATATTTTGACTTCCAAAAAGCATATGAAAAAATGCGGCATCACCTGCTCCAAAAGAAGTTGGCTGTATTTGGGTTCAATGAGCGTCTTGTAAAGTGGATCTCTTCATACTTGAATAACAGAACTTTTGCTGTTAGGTATGCTGGATGCACTTCCCAACGAGAATTTCGGCAATCTCTGGAGTTCCACAGGGTTCCAACCTTGGCCCGTTGCTGTTTCTACTTTTTATCAATGATATTACTGAATCCGTCTCTGTTGGTCTGAGTATGTATGCCGATGACCTTAAAATATTTCTTCAGATTAAAAGCTTACATGATCACCTAATGTTACAACATAATATTAACCATATTTACCAATGGGCAATGAGAAATCACATGCCGCTAAATTTCTCAAAATTAAACATATTCCGTTCTCCCGAAAAACTAACATTGCTTGGTATAATTATACAATAAATTCTCTTCCTATTAATACTGTAAACTCCGTCACCGATCTAGGCATACTCCTTGACTCCAAGCTATACCTTTCTAAACACGCAGACATGATTGTGAGCCGAGCAAAGAGAAATCTTGGTCTGTTGAAATGAATTGCGAGACCTTTTGTTGATCCTCAAACTTGTGTCTTACTCTTCAAGTCACTTGTTTGAAGCCGGCTTGAATATTCCACCTCAACCTGGAATTTTCGAAGAGACTATACATCGAATAACATTGAATCCATTCAGAACAACTTTCTATCTTGGCTGACTCACAAATTTAAACTTCACCATCTTGGCAAACAACAGCTTCAATTACTACATAATTCTCATCTCTACATCTCTTGTATGTTGAAGAGAATACTTTGTTTTTTTATAAAGCATTACACGGGTGTAATCCTATGGAAAACGAAATACAGTTACGTATACCCGGACGCAATATTAGAAACTTTTGTCCTCTTGCATACTCTACACAACTTATCTCATCCACAGAGAGATGCGCTTCAACTGCTGTAAACAAATATGATAAAATGGACTTTTTTCAACCGAGGAAGAATTTTGTTTTTGAACTGAGTAGGTTTTACACCGATATAATATAGATATTAAAAGCATATAAACCCATAATACTGGATTACTACAGAACTTCGCTAACCCTCTTCTGCTTGACCGTAGTTAAGTTATATAAATTAAAACAATTTTCTATTAATAAATAAATAAATATTTTAATAATTAAAATCAATTATATTGTATATATTGTACAATGATGTAAATTTCTTTTGTCTATTTTTACCTGAACACACACATACACACATATAACTGTATAAGTGCTGTATAATTAACTGCTGACAGTGCTGTATAAGTAACTGAAATTCTAATTAAATGTAACTGGATGAAGGAGATAAGACGTACATTTTTGAATTTATAACTAATGTTATTATTGTTGTTAAACTATATTATTTAAATCTGGTTATGAAGTCTTACGTAAAAATAATAATAATAATAAATATTAGCTCAGTTCATTCTATGTATGTTGCTGCTAAAATGATATTTATCGTCTTTATGAACACTTCCAACTATTTTGCCAGTTTTTTTCTGAAACACCTTTATCCTTTTCATGAAGCATTTTTATTTGTGCTAGAAGAATTAGAATAAATTTACACTTTTTAGGCATCATAAGCTATACTGGGACTCACTAGGCACGATATTAACATATTAAAAATCTGATATGAACATCACATGACTTCCTTGTGAGCCTATTAAGTACATATACACTTTTTTTAAAATGAAAAGTATATAAAATTTTATTTCCTTAATAACTTCTGATATTTTTTTTTCATATTTCTTTTTTTATTATTGAATTATTTATTTTAATTTTTTTTACATCAGAGGTTAATAATTATTAATAAATCAATATTTTAAATTAAAAAAAAAGGAAAATGAAAAAAAAAGAAAATGTTGCAAACCAAACAAAAACAGGAAGAAAATGTCAACAAAGAAAGAATAAAAACATTAAGAGAAGATGATAAATATGAAGAGGAAGAAAATGTTAAGACAAAGGAAAGAATAAAAAGATTAAGAGAGAATGATGAATGTAAAGAGAGAAAATTTGAAAACTAGAGATCGTGTACACAAAAAGATCAGAAGAATTATATCAAACCAAAGAGCGATTAAATGATTGGCAACCAAAAACAAATAAACGAAATGATGATCAACTCCGACTTGGGGAGAATACTGTCCGACAATATCAGAGGAGTAATGAACTAAAAGATAAGAATTTTTTTGCAATTTAATTAAGATCGGGCATGTATACCTCAGTGTACATATTATTCTTGTGAGGTCTATTTTACAGTCACTCTGTAGTTAACTTTAATGCAGATAAAATTAAACAGAAATTCCAGAATAATTAAATTAAAAACTGAATAGAAATTAAAGTAGAAAATCCAAAAATAATACGATTCTAAATTATAATTTTCAATTAATATTAAATAATCAGATGTTTCACCAAATCTATTACTTATACACATATAAAATAATGCATATTAAATTACATATACACATTTTTAAAAGTACATAACATTTTGTTTCGCTAATAACTTCTGATTTTTTTTATTGTTATCATTTAATTAATTATTTATTGTAAAAACATTTTTACATTCACGGGTTAATAATTATTAATAAATCAATATATTTAAATTAAAAAAAAAAATTAAAAAGAAGGAGATGATGGCACATCAGACTTCATCAGCCCCCCCCCCCCCCTTGTAAGATCCAAATATTTCATTAATTAAATTTTTATTTGGCTATAACTCTGGAACCAATGAAATTAAATACCACTTATTATATATTCTTGAAAAAATCTCAATGAGGGCTTATTACTGCAGTTAAGAAAATATCCAAAATCCAATTTTTTTGGATTTTGGGCTTTTTTGGACACTTTTGGTCCAGTAGATTGCAATCAAAAGGGGACGTGCACAACTAGATGTTACAACAGTCCTAAATCCAAAATTTCAACATCCTGCAGCTTTTGAGTTGCGAGATATATATGTACCTACAGACGTCACGCCGAAACTAGTCAAAATGGATTCAGGGATGGTCAAAATGGATATTTCCGTTGAAATCTGAAAACCGAAACTTTTCGCGATCACAATACTTCTTTTACTTCGTACTAGGAAGTAAAAATTTATTGCAATAAAATTGCTGGATTTTTTGATCCGGCACTGTTTTATATTATTTATTATGTATTGATTTATAAAAGGTAAATAAAGATTCAAATTTTACAAAGTATACATTCAATTTACAATTTCTGAAAAATATTTTGACTGGTTTTGTATTTGAATGAAATTAAAAATTGTAAGTACCGCTGAGGTAACTTCACAGAAAAAGAATTTAAGGGATTAATTATTCTCCACAAGTATGACGGAATGCTTTCTATAAATGGTTTTATTTTAAATTAATTTCTGGAATATTCTATAAACTGTAATTACTTGCCAATAAATAAATAGTCTACAGTACTAATAATTTCCTATTTGCTGTTAAAAGATTAGAATCCATTTTCATTGTTTACCAAAATCATGTTTACCATTTTAACTGTTTACCAAAATCCATGTAAAATTTTTAATTTGAATAAATTTGATTCTTTTACACAATAATATTAATAATTTTAAGCTATTTGTTTGATGTACAAAACCGCCACCGACCTCAGTTTATCTGTTAAGATAAACTGTTTTCAAACAACAAAAGATGTAAATATTCTATTAAAAGATAATTTCTTAATACATATACATATTTTGATTATTTAATTCAGAATAATTTTTCTTGTCTTCTAAACGGGGTTAAATGCGGTTTGGGGTCAAAAACTCTCATATTGGTTAAAAACTATGGTTTTTTACTTTTGAAATACTTATTTCAGTGCATTGATTTTTTTATTTTATTGTTTTTCTTTTGTTTTCGTAACACTGGTTTTTTTTTTTTAAATGTTTCTACGGAGCAGTATACGAGGAGGGTTTTTATTTACTTATTCAAATTTAAATATTAAAAGCAAAAATAAAAAATTCTAAATTAAAAATAAAACCGGCTTAAAAAATCTGCGTTAAAGAATATTTAAAAAAAAAAATTATACCGCTTTATTCTTCTTTAAAAATCAAATTTTAGCGTTGGTGCGAAATTGAAAGTTAGTAAATTATTGATGATTCTTTTTTTAAACTTAGTAAGGAATTAAAAAAAGTAATTATTGATAAAATAATATTTTAGCGTTTTATTAGTTTTTAATACATTTTTTTTGAAAATTAATAAAAAAAATCAATGGTTTTACACAAAAAAAAAAAACGGTTTGATAGTACTCGTAAAAAAAACGAAATCATCAAGAAAATAAAGTCGACTAATTTTCAAACACTGTTATTGATGAAGGAAGATAAGATGAATTTTGTAAAATGTACGTACGAATTCTAGTTTCAGTCTAAACTAATCATATTAAATCTATTCCGATGAAAATGAGTATCATCTTATTTTTTACCCGATTGCTTTCTTGTTAAACTATACAGTTTCTATTCCATTAATGGATTTCTTCAAAAAAGTGAAAGATAAAAAAAAACTGACAACAAAGTTGTTATATTTTTTTGGCATGGGTTGTTTATTCTTATATAAAGAGAAAATAATGATACACGAAAAAAAATTTTAAATTCAAAAAGTCGATTTTTTTGCTCTCCCAACCCTAAAATACCTCCCAAGATTTTTTTTTGATTTTCTACGTTTACTATGTTGAATGGAAGATAATAACAAAATTCCACTGAAAAATGTACAACCAATAATATAAGTTTCCTAAGATTTTTTTTTTTGGTAGGTGAATTATAATGGAGTTTTAACTCTCTCTTTCTCTTTTTTCTGTTTAGCCTCCGGTAACTACCGTTTAGATAATACTTCAGAGGATGAATGAGGATGATATGTATGAGTGTAAATGAAGTGTAGTCTTGTACATTCTCAGTTCGACCATTCCTGAGATGTGTGGTTAATTGAAACCCAACCACCAAAGAACACCGGTATCCATTATCCATGATCTAGTATTCAAATCCGTGTAAAAATAACTGGTTTTACAAGGACTTGAACGCTGGAACTCTCGGCTTCCAAATCAGCTGCTTTGGGAAGACGCGTTCACCACTAGACCAACCCGTTGGGTTGATGGAGTTTAAAAAAAAAATCGTTATTTTTAAAATCAGCTCTCTCCCACCCCCAATATTGCCCAAAAGTCTTTTTTGGGGTGGGGGAGGGCACTTGCATTACTACTATACTACTATGCGTAGGAAGACATTAAAAATAAAATCGGTTAAAAAATATGCAATAAATAAAAATATTTTTTTTTTAGATTTTAGAAAAAGGGGGAATTTTGTGGAAAAACCTTTTTAAAAATGTAACAATATAATGCACGTATTGAGAACTTAATGTAAAGTGGGGTTATGTTGGTAAAATCTTGAGAGAATTGGTCCCAAAAAACTATCTACCCCACCCCTTGGAGATATTGACCTTTACCAACAAATTGCTCCTTATGTCTCTGGACCCAATTTCATCAAAATCGACTTATCCAGTCAAAAATTATTAAGCATCAAACACGCCAACACAAGTACGTACTTACGAACATTACATCCCTTTTTTTTTTAGAAGGGTCCCTGAATCATGAAATGTCGGAAAATGCAAAAAACTTACACACCATTTTTTGACTGATACTTTCCTTATTATGATCCAGGAAAGTAAAAGTCTAGTTTCTTTTTAAGCTGACTCGTTACTTCCGAGTGAAATCCTAAAGAAATTTTAAAAATGTATTTATTCAACTGCGAAATTAATATAATTTCATTGTTTCCTTTAGTCATGATTTTTCGCACGGATGGTTTTTCGGCTATCGGTCACTTAATAAGAACTATAATAGCAAATTTAAAAGTCAGGAATGGCAGAAATTATTCGTTGAAATTCAAAATTTTATTTTGAAAATTAAAATTGTAGGGAAGTTCTTTTGCAGGGGTTTAATTTGAGAATACTTGTAGTAATTAAAAAAAAAAACTGTTATGTCGGATACGGAAGGTATTATGAAATGAAATTGTAACTTCTGGAGATGTATAATAACGTTTGACACCGTCCCGAGAGGCCATCCAAACCAGTAGAATAATTACGTTAACATTAGCACAATTTACACTTTATAGAATGAATATATATATCGTTTTCATTAGAATAATATTTATTTAAATTTTTCATTTGTATATATATGTATATTCTTAAATATATTATTTATAAGAATCATAAAAGTGGCTATATTAATTCTGATAAGTACTGGATGCTTTTTTTTTATTCAAATCGTAAACGAACAAGTTAGAAATATGAGCTTACTAGTAAACAGTTATTTAATAACCTATTTATTACCTCTCTTCAATGGTGAAAGCGCCCGTAACAATAAATGCTCTCTAATGTAAACTAATCTTAATCTAATTATAAATAAATAGCAGGGTTATTTATTTATAATCACTATCTTACTACGTTACTATACTGAATATAAGAGCCAAAAATGTTATTCATTTCTTGTTCTCTTTATTTGTATTTATTCGCAGAAACCGTAACCATTATTAAAAAATAAATAAACCAAATATCAAGGGGGTAATTTAATACAAAAAAAATCTGTTGTGGACAGCACATGATTTCCTTGTACACCTATTAAATTACATTTACACATTTTTTTTTAAAATGAAACGTACATAAAATTTTATTTCATTAAAAACTTCTGATATTTTTTCAATTTTCTTTTGTTATTATTGAACAATTATTCATCGTAATTTTTTTTTTACAATCAGAAGTTAATAATTATTAATAAATCAATATGTTTAAATTAAAAAAAAAAAAAAAATTAAAAAAAGAAGATGAAGTCTGATTCGACTGATGTGCCCCCCCTTGTAAGATCCAAATATTTCATTAATTAAATTTTTATTTGGCTATAACTCTGAAACCAATGAAAATAAGCACCACTTATTATATATCTTTGAAAAGCTCTCAATGAGGGCTTATTATTGCAGTTAAGAAAATGTCCGAAATCCAAACATTTTGGATTTTGGGGTTTTTTGGACACTTTTGGTCAAGTCGATTGCAATCAAAAGGGGACGTGGACAACTAGATATTACAACAGTCCTAAATCCAAAATGTCAATATCCTACAGCTTTTGAGTTGCGAGATACATACGTACGTACAGACGTCACGCCGAAACTAGTCAAAATGGATTCAGGGATGGTCAAAATGGATATTTCCGTTGAAATCTGAAAACCTAAATAATACTTCGCGATCATAATACTTCCTTTACTTCGTACAAGGGAGTAAAAAAGAAAATTAGCCTACCGTTTATTTTATTTTTTTTAACTTATAGTGCGTGAGACGGATTTGTAAAAATATATTCTGTAAATTTCTTAATTTTCTCATTGCCTTCGTCAATTTGGGCGTTTTACTATCTATTTACCAGATAATGGCTGTAATTTAAATAATATTTATTTCGTTCAGGACGATAAGTTTTAAAAATTGAAGAATTGTTATGTTCATTTTTATGTTAGAACAAAAGTGTGTGTAGTATTTATAAAATAAATTATTAAAACACGACTTAAAAACGTGATAAAAAGTAAAAACGTAATTCTGGTTTAATCTTTTTTAAATTTTGACTTTTTGAAGTCTGTGTAAAATTAAAAACAATATATTCATGATCTCCGTGGCGGAGTGGTAGCGCCTCGGCTTTTCATCCGTAGGTCCCGGATTAGAATCCCGGTCAAGCATATCAT
Organism: Lycorma delicatula; assembly: GCF_047948215.1. Lineage (NCBI taxonomy): Eukaryota > Metazoa > Arthropoda > Insecta > Hemiptera > Fulgoridae > Lycorma > Lycorma delicatula. The sequence continues at coordinate 22,778,683 of NC_134456.1, read as the reverse complement.
TTGTCATACGCTACAAAACTACATCGGGCAAAAAACCAAAATATTCGATGCCCGTAATCTCATAAAGAAACATAATAACGACATCACAGAATTTAATGTCGCTGTTAACTTAATTTTTGTCAATATCTTCACATTCCTATTTATGTATTGTAATAGGTTATCAATTATTTAACAATCCTTTATTTGGCGTCTACTAGAAAAAATCGAAATTTAAAGGATTAAACCAGAATTAAATTTTAGGGTGGTTTTTTTAAGTCGGTTTTGTTTGCTTTAATTAGCTTTCTCAATTTCACATTTTTTAGTTTCATTTTTGTATTTTTTGGGTGGACTATCAAAACTGCTGATGGAAAGAAAAATAAGTACAAACATAGAGGTGAACACATGCGTTTAGATATAAATAAGGGAATGTATGCAGAGAAACAACACAAAGAGAATATTACTAAATGTAAAGAATAGCAAAGCTATTTATGTATCTTCCAATGAAACCAATCCCCTCAAAATTAGGCAAAAAAATGAGTAAATATTAATTGCAGTGCATGGAAGTTAATATTTATTCAGATTAATAACATTTTTAGATTTTTTTTGTTTGTTAAGAATTAGTATAAAATAGGATACATTTCTTTAAATCTCCGAAGAAAATTTTTATTAATGAAATAAAATTGCGTAATTAACAGATAAGTGACGGAAGAATGTCATAAAAACATTTCCAGTTTATTATCGTTATTATGAAACGAGTTATTAAATGTCAAACTCTCACTGGCAACGATATACGATATCTCTTTTCATGAGTATAGTAGAGAATATTAATTAAGTTTTTGTTAACTATTGTCTATAATATTGCAGTTAGTTTAAATTTCTTATATAGATATAGATGCAGGGTGATTCAGGAAGAAAGAAAAGTAATTTGAGAATTTGATACTAGAGCTTGAAGTACCGAAAAAGTACATACAAATATATGTCCGAAAACGCTCGGATTACAGTTCCCCTGGTGAAATAAGATCGTGGTGAAATTTGTAAGACATTATATAAGCGTAAACATGATGGTTTCTTATGTTTTTTGATCTGAAAAATAAAATAAAACACCTACCAGAACTGTATCCCCCGTAGTTTTCACGATTGAAGTTTTCTGTTTCAGGTTTGATACAGAAAACTTCATTTACAGAAAACTTCATTGACAGAAATCACGTTTCTTTTTAGGTTTGAACAAAGTTTTAGATTTTAACTTTGTTAAATGACTAAAAAATACGTAAATTTATTATAAAAACTTAATTTAAATCTGAGGAAAGTTTTTTTAATAAAATCTATGAAAAAAAATCAACATTTATCTGCTAAGTTTTGTTCTGTTTTGTTTTTAATAATAAAAGTCCTGATTTATTCTATTTTACGGGTCAATAAACATAAGAAACCATCAAGTTTACCCCTTATATAACGCCATAAAATTTCAGCATGACTTTATTTCACCGGGGGAACTGAAATCCGGGTGAAATTTTTCGCCAGCCGTAACTCAATCAAAAAGCGTTTTCGGACATATGTTTGTTTGAACGTTTTTCCTTATTTCAAGATTTAGAATTAGTTCTCAAATCATTTCCCTTTCCTCCTGAATCGTATTATATAATATATAAATCGGGTTATAAAAATGGTTACTTAAATATTACGATTTTTTAACACTTTAAACGAACAAACCGTTCAGAAAAAACAATTTATTGTATTCCTGACTGAAGTAGCTAATACTTGGAAAATGGATTTGGATACCGTTGCTTTAAAAAATGCCCAAACTGAGAAAGGACAATGAATAAAAATAAATAATACTATTTAATAGGGCAAATTTTGGATTTTTTGCACGCTTCATTCGGGCGTAAAGTAGTTAGATTAAAAATTAATAACAAACTTTTGTTTAGCTTTCCTTCACTTTTCACTTCATTTTTTAGAAATGAGATAAAATCAGTCGTGCATGATCTTTTATCGATGTTTTGAATCGAATATTAAGTTTCAATATCGTTAAAGATTTAATGTTATTAGTATATCTGAGAGAAATCGTTAATTTTACGCTCGACCTTCAATTAGGCATCAATAATAAAGCGATTGACATAAATAAATCTGACTATATTTATTTTCAACGCATTGTTTATGAAAAAAGTGATCTCAGGACTTGTTTGCGTTTGTGATCTATCGCTCGTGGTTCGCTTTAACTGAAATACTTTTAACAGTTTTTTCGAAGACAAAATGAATTAGTCTTGTTATAACTTTAAGACTACATAACTTATAAAACTTCTGAATGCAAACGGTAGCCGAGAGTTAAATTTTTTTTTATTCTGTTTTTTTTTACTTTGAAGGATAACGGTTGTACTGTTTATTACGCCGAACGTTTCAATACGCTAAAGAATCGATCTATTTCTATGCGATTCAACGACTTCGGGCTTCTTCCTATCTAACCCGCATATCTACTTGTAGTTAATCAATTTTTTCTTTGGTTATACCACATTTGTTCACTGTAAATACAGTTTGTACGATATTTTTGCTACATCTTTGCACCTTTTTTTATGAAATCTAAATTCCTTCTCATTGTAGAAGCGCACATGAAACCCTTCGTCTTCTTTTACTCACCGGGTTCGTTAATTTGACTACACCAGGCAGTGTCTTCTTTGTATTTCGTAAGTTACATTTAACGTGTAGGGAATATTTATCTGGCCTATATTTAGTAAACATTTCTAAAGATTTTATGCGAAATTAAAAGAATTATTTTGATAAAATTTTCTACAATAAAATTCCCTGTTCAGCTTATTACAATAATTTACCTAAATCAGTGAATAAAAACTATTCTTATAATTTTTTCTTAATTTAAAAACGAAACCGAAATTATTTTTAAAAGTTGTTAAAATATGGCCTGAGATGTATTTAATTATATAAAAAGAAGATTGAAAATATAACAAAAACAGTATTTTTGTGGTTTTCATATTTGATTAAGGAAATCCCCGAACAATAAACCGCAGTTTTTTATCAATTAAAACGTAATTACCGATAATATTATTGTTTAGACAAAAATAAAATATAGCCATTGCAACAAATAATATTTTGAAAATAGAAAAAGCTACGATTTCAGTTAGCAAAGAAAAAATATTCAGGATCCGTTTACCGATTATAAAAATTTAAAGTACACTTACATTTCGACGGTTAAACGGTCATCATCAGTAGATACAAAGAAATTATTGAATATAAACAGAAAAAAATTAACTTAGAAAAACTTATAAAATATAGAAAAATCACACTTTTCTTTGCATGTATAAAGACTACTAACCAAAAGTATAAAAAAATCTAAATTAACTTGTAAACTAAAACGTTTTACAATATCACTCCGTATATAAAAAAAAAGTGTTGCTAATTAATTAAACTAAAAACTAGCTATTTAGTTACTAATTATATTAGTTCTTAGGTTTTTGTATATATTTAATAGTCAAGATATTGTAATATTTGTTAATTATACTTTAACCTACTTTACACCCTCCAGTAGCTCTGACTTTGCTCTGTACGCAAATAAATTCTGCATCACGTTTTATTCAACAGTTGTTTATATCTTTATAATAAATAAATAGAAACATTTTTTAAAGTTACATTTTTGTATTTATTTTTAATTTTAACAATTCCTCGTGATTATTATTGGTGACTGGTGATGATAAACAGTTGAAATGCCCCGCTATTTTTAGATATTTTAGCTATTTTTAGCAGTTTCTCATGACGATTTCATTTTATTTCACTCAACTGTCAGCCTACTTTGATCATTTTTATCTATAGCTTCAAAATATATATTTTTTATTTCATTAAGTTCATGATTAAAGAAAAAAATGTTATTTTTTATTATTACTTGTAAAACGTCTCCGATTAGTACTTAGTTTTGACACCGAATTTTATTTTCTGACTATTTTGATCTCAACTGCAATAACTGCAATAAAATAACATTTGAGCGCGCGCACATATTTATTTTTATTTTTTAGTACTGGATGTCCGATACTGGAAATTTCAAAATAATTATTAATCTACATAAAATTCTCTTCAATAATGCCTCTCTCCACCGTCACTATTCTATAAGTTTGTATTATTTTTAATTTACTCGACTCTCGATCCATTATTCGATTTAAAAAATTCAACATTAAAACATTGTACACATTTAAAATACCTAATCGATGGAGCGGATATTCTAAAATAACTGATGGTAGCGCACATTTTGAATTTTGAATTTTTATTCGCTTATATTCAATTATTTAGCGAATCATAATTATTGCGAAGTAACATCTTAATTTATTAATTAAGGAGTTTTATTCTGGATATCAGGAAGCCAAACTAAAAAATAAGATTACCTTGCTCGAAATCATCCTCTGGATTCTTAATTTCCCTATTTGTTTTACGATCTTTTTGTCTTTTATGTCGACGATAATATGTTTGATTTTCTCTGCTTTTTGCTAATGAGTGAAATATTATTTTTAATTAAACTTGCATTAAAGAATTTAAAATATATTTTATAAATTTCATTAATTTTACAAATAAATGTGCATTTCAGAGTGGAGTACGATTATGGACTGGAAAACAAATCCCAATCCCAACGAAGTCGGAGTTAAATACTCCGGTAGGTATTTATACTCCTGTCTTCTTTACCTGCAGAACCAGGTCCCAGATGCGCGTGAGAACGATCGACCGAGCCCTTTCATTTCCACGCATTCCTACCCTGGTCCGATAACTCTTCTCACGGAACAACATCTGTTTAGGTGTGTCAGTGGGCAGTATTACAAAGCACAGTTGTTAAATGGGTTTGTTACCGTTACTAAAAGGGTTTCTTTTAGCTCCTTTCTACATTCCTCCCATTATTATATTTTGTACCACCTTTTTCTTAATTGGTAGGAATCCGTTATTCATGTCCGTTATACTGGTCTTGTTACAATAAAATAAAATAGACTTAATAAAATCGATTTAGAAACTTGCGCATTAACAGCTGTATTAGTCAGCTGGTTATTTCGAAATTATATTACCTTGAATAGGTGGTAACACTTATTTATATTTTGGCAATCCGTCGTATCCACTCTTTGGCCAACTTACCTACTTACCTGAGAAGCCGTTAATTGAACTTCAATGTCAAAATAATATCGGTAATAGGGGCTTTTTAGTTTAGTTATAAGATATTATCTTTGAGCGGATCTTATCCGAGGTCGTAGAGGCACAATGAACAGCTTCTCGTCAATGATGCCAACCACGCACCAAACCGAAGGGTCAAGCAAATAACTATTATTATTATTATTATTATTATTATTATTTTTATTTTTTATTTTTTTTATTATTTTTTTTCCTAAATTTTTACGGGCATCGACTGCTAGGGTCATTAGCCCTCGTCACATTCTTAAAAGAAATTAGTATCACCATCAGGATCGTCATATGTAAGGGTGTAAAGGGCCCTTACATTTTATTTAAAAACACAACCAACATAAAAAACATTAAGACACAACAACAACAAGACAAAACAACACTTACGGGGTGTAAAGGGCCCCGATATTAAAATTTGAGATGAGGTTCTCAAAAAGACCATGAAATTAAAAATACAACTTATCAATACCATTTCTTTCTTCTACCTGTCTCGTTTATAGTTTGTTTAAGCACCCTCGGGGCGACAAGAACCGCCGTGAACCAGTATATTAGTCGCGCCAGGATGCCGTGGCAGTTCCTTATAAACAGGCTACAGGCATCCATTGCGCTTACCCATAGCCTCGCGCCCTCAGTTTACCCTTGAGGGTCCCCCATGCCATCATTGGACACACCCCGACTCACTGGTCTTGAATGCAGACGAGCCAGGATGGCCTAGGCAAGAGGGCTACCTCCCATCACTACACGAGCCACGCTTCGAGACTCCCATATACATAAAGAATTCCACTTAGAGATTCTTTAACACAGCTTTAAAAATTTTTCAACTTTTACAGACTTCTAAGAAGTCCACTGGCGTGTAAAAATGCAACTATCTTTTCTTCATTTCCATTATCCAGATCAGCAGTAACGTCACTTCTTAGACGGAACCTCTTTCTGAGGTCCTCATATATTGTACACTCTTCTATTAGATGCTTAATTGTAAGTGTTTTATTGCAAACACCGCACATTGGTCTTTCTTCGCCGGTTAACAAATATGAATTTGTCAATCGCGTGTAACCGATTCTAAGTCTGGTCACAGCTACTTGTTCACGGCGAGTCAACTTAAAGTCGCTTTTCGATTTATATGGAGAAGATTTTATTGAGTTTAATTTTGTATTTAAACTCCTCCAATCAGTATTCCACTTGTTTGTTACTATGTTCGTTAGACAGTTTTTAATATCTGCCACTCTTACAGGAAATGCATCCAAATCATCGCAGACTGTTGCCTTTCTGGCAGCTTCGTCTGCGCTTTCATTACCTACAATACCAGCATGTCCTGGAGTCCATATAAATACACATCGCTGTCCTCGTTGCTTTAAAACGTATAAAATGGACAGTATGTTTGAAATTAGGACATCCTTAATGTTTTTGTTCCGAATTGCAACAAGTGCACTTAGATAATCGCAATAGTGTTCACTCTCTCTAACACTCTCTCTTCGCAATAGTGTTCTGTGTACCAAAGAGCTTGCTGAATATCAGTAAGTTCTGCCGTATATACACTGGCCATATCTGGCAGTTTCCAATAGTGGGCCTCTCCATTTACATATATGGAGCATCCAACACCATGTTCGGTGTTAGAGCCGTCTTTTACATGATTTTAACTTACAGTGGTTCGATCGTGTTCTCAAATCTTGCAACCTCAATTTAAACTCATTTTCCGACGTCATACAATGGTGAAATTTTACACAGCTACGTAAATCGGGTGACAATACAATATTCCTTTGTTAATTTCATATATTTCTATATTTTATATATATGATTATGTCTACATACATAATACAAGGGAAACATCTTGAGGAAGGAAGCTGAATCGATAAGATGCAGCTATCGATCCGATTGATTTTGGCTGTCGATTCAGTATGAGTAGATCAGGTGGCTGTTTGAGCGGATTTATTATAATTAGGTAAATCTACGTTCTAAAATTTGTGTACGCTTATCGTCTGACTTAGTTATACATAGTTGGTATCATTTATAATAATGAAAACTAATTCTCCAGCTAACAATATAAAACAAAACTACGTATAAATATTTTTTTGTTTGTTAAAGAATTAAAACAACTAAAAGTAAAAGCTTACTTGTCAGTTTAAATATATATATATAAAAGTGTCAATAAAAGTCAATTCAGTTCTGTGGAGGAAATAAATTTTTAAAAATTCATTTTTAAAAACATTTTTTCTTAAAAAATAAATAACAAAAACAAACAAAACAAAACAATTCATAGTAAAATGTAAAAAAAAATTTGTTTTCAAGAAAATTACTTTAAAAGATTACTTTCAAAAAAATTGCTTTAAAAAATGTTTTCTATTTACGCATGACTAAAACGAAAAGCATGGGGCGCGCTCTCATATACAACCACTTTATAATTTATTAGAGCGCATCCTACGCTTTTCTTTTAAGTCCGGCATAAATAAACAATTTTTTTTAAAGTAATTTTCTTGAAATAAATTTTTTTTTTTACATTTTATAAGGAATTATTTTGTTTTTTGTTATTTATTTTCGAAGAAAAACATGTTTTTAAAAATTGTTATTTATTTTTTTTATTTTTTCGAATAAAAATAAAATCTACATTTTTGTGAATTCTATAAAAGTCAGTATTGTAGATAATTATCTTTTAAAGTTGGAGTTAGATATTTATTTTCATCACTGGAATTGTAGATTAAACATGGATTAAAAATTAACTTTTTTTTTTTAATTTTGATACACTAATCTTTAGTATTACAATTCATAACAGATAAATTTTTTTTTTTATTTCTGTAATCGTTAAACTTAGGTATTAGTTAAATTTGGATTTTAGGGCAAAAACTTTATTATACATTTATAAATCTATAAGCAATAAATTTATAATTAACAATATTATATTTACAAATCACCGTTTACATTTTAAATCATCGTGAAAAGGTACGAAAGCAGATATCTAGGTTGTTTCAACAATTTTATTGGTTTTAAATTATGGAAAATGTAACTCGAAACGTTTATATCGAGTTGTTAGATCAAGTTGTTTAAAATAAATCCGAAATTGAATACTTTTGTTTTATCTTCTTATTTACTTCCCATTATCTAACAAGTCTATTGCTAAATATTTTCGGTGAGACTCAAGCTTTTTTTTTCATATTTAGGACAATTAATTTTCAAATTTCTTTTTTAAACGATATAATAAAACCGTTGCACTCGTACATTTGTATTTGATAAATATCGCGTTGGTAGTGTCACATTCGAAGGACATTTGAAACAATGAATTATATTGATATTCTAAATGATCTCCTACAAATGGCATTCGTTGATTCATGTATAGACATTTTTTGAGGAGGATAATTTAAATTGTTGTTAAAGATTCTACGAGGGCGGTCCAGAATGTAACTTACGTTTGTGCCTAGGGTGGCGATGGGTGGAGGTAGAGCCGCCATCTTGGCGTCAAAACGTTTCTACACTCAGTACGCATCGAGCTGTCGTAGCGTGTGGACTGTGATTTTTCTACTTGGTTCGTTATAAATTATTGAAATCTGCGCTTCAATAGAAAATCCCGCAAGTTGTGAGGTGTGTTCTAGTGATTAGGTTTTTACTGCCAAAAAACCTCAAATCAATTGAAATTCATCAGCAATTTTGTGAGGTGTACGGAGATGGAATAATAAGTGAGGGTGGAGTGAGGCAGTCTGCATTCAGTTTAAAAATGGCCGCACCAATGTTCATGATGAGAACCCCAGTGGTCGGCCTTGTGACTGATGAACTGACGATGAAAATAACGATAAAATTCGTGAAAATCGTCGCATTACGATTAGGAAACTCTCGCTTCATTTCACGAAGTTTCTGTACGAAATTGTATCGAGGAAGCTTGGTTATCACAAGTGTTGTGTAAGATGGGTGCCAAAAATCTAAGGCGGCAGATTTCTACAGAGAGGAATTGGAAACCTCGTGCATAGTTATGATAAGTGCCTCAATTTAAACGGCGACTATGTAAAAAAATAGTTTAAGATTGTCCCTTCCAAATATATATAAAAAAAATTTCTTTTTTTTATTTGTTGGTTTTTCATTTCAAAACGTAAGTTACTTTCTGGACAGCCCGCGTAATACAAATGTTTAAATTTTGTATCAAATCCTTTTCTGGCTATTTTTTAATGCTTTTTTCAATTTAGGCATCTATCGAAATGTAATTTAAGATATTTAATAGTGTTTGTGTGCGGAAAGTTAATATATTACTATAAGTTATACGTCGGACAGCTGTCCGACGTATAACTTTTAGTAAGCTGCATTTACTCTACGTCACAATAGCTATTGTGACGTAGAGTAAATGCAGCTTGTGTACAATTTGTTTAATTTGTTTTTAAACGGAATTTTATTACAGTGTTGAATATTATTTGAATCTTCAAATAATTACTAGTGAGCGCTGTTCTGCGTTAAGGATCTTTTAAATATTTCGAGTCATATCTTTTTTCTATGTTTCTTCAAATTTTACCTTTTATCAGATCCACCAATTTCGATGATTATTTTTAATTTTTAAAAGAATCTCTCTTCGTGTGTTCAGAGTATAAGTTATTTCTTTCGAATAAGTTAACCAGAAGGTTTTTTTTTAACGAAAAATTACACGTGGTCTCCGTAGATGATATAAAATTTTTTTTTTTAATTTTTTTTTGTTTAATAATAATCATTGTTTTTCGGTCTTGGATTGTTATGTCATCATCATGTATAAATGTATATTTATACATGTTTATGATGAATGTATATAAATAAATATTTTTACATTCCGGAGATCCTTAGCGCACAATCGGTGACCGTTTCTTAAAGAAGTGATGTAAAAGTCCATTTCATTCCTTGCTTTTATCGACGTTCAAATTTCTCGCTTTTGTATTTCTTTTAAAGTTTATTTATTATATTAAAGTTTTTTCAGATAATTATTATATCTAGTTAATTCGCAAAATCGAGCGAAAATTTAAATACCTCAGCATAGATCTGTTTTTTTGTAGCTACAGTGTCATCATAATTTCATACACTTGGTCATAAAAGGCATTTATCCCTTTTTGTTGTTGGGGTAATTAAAATTAATTTATTAGTAATATAACAAAAATAACTGATACCATTATTTAAAAAATAAATACGATAAATAAATAGAAATTAATATCTTATGTGGGTGTGAATTTATTGAAGCTTACCTAATTCTAATTTTTCATGTCCCTGTCATTCAAGGTTTCTTTTTTGTTTGAAATAGTTAATTTTATTACGATATTAGATACTTTGTGTGGAATTATGTTATTCTTATTAAAGTTTCAACTAATCGTTATTAATTATTAAGAATGAATCATTTTTAAACGGTTTGTATAATTAATTTCTTAAAATCTTTACGTTAGCAAAGGTATTTACTCGAAATTAAATATTTACTACGTATAATATAATTCGTTAGTGTAATTAATAAGTTTTTCTATTGTTATTTTTGCTAATAAATGGGATGTAACTAATCGACATGCCCTTGAAGAAGTTCTGAATCGGTTCACGCGTTTTCCGTAGATGCGTTCCCAGTTTTTGTTTATAAAAGAAAAATTACACTATTAATTATATTAAATAATATGATAATTAATTATTTCTTAAAATTGTTTTATTTTTTAATCATTTTTTCAGCATTTTTCATTGCGTAAATAAATAATTAACGCTTAATATCAAGAAAAACTACAGAACCTAAATAAAATTACCAAATCTTAATTACTGGAAGAATACAAACTGAAAAAATAAACCTTTTTAACTCTTATAAAAAATCAATTAATTAATTATTTTTTTTATAATTTGTAAAAAAAAAGATCTAAATAGCTTAAATTATCCTAATTATTTGTAGAATAGTTTTTTAATGTAAAAATGTCCTGTAATATTTTAACCCAAGATAGCGATAACCAAAAAATTTTGTGGTCGATTAATATTATTATTTTAGTTGAAAGTAAGGAATATATAATGATGTAGTATTCTGTACATATTTCTTAACAAAACAAATTCTTTCTCCCAAGAGACTGAAACCGATTATAATTTGGACAATTTTGTTTGAAATAATTATAATGTGAATTTAAAGACGTGTAAAAATAATTCAGAAAATATGTTTATAAATTGAATTTATTCCAGCGTTGAGCGTAGAGGGTTAAATTTATATATATCTGAGTTTGAAGCATATGAATTTGATGTATTTAGATCTTACAGTCGAATTGTCTGCCGTACGTTTTGGGTGAATTTTGATCTTCGCGTAATGGAATAAGTATTCCTTATTTACAAAAAGAGTATTTATTGTTGTTTTAGACAGTATGGAATTCCGTTCTAAAGTTATAAAACCATTATAAATGATTTTTCAAAATTGCTATAATTTGCTTTCCATTATTTTCTTATTGATTTTATGCACCTATGTGGTGTTACTTTAAAGTTCCTTAAACGTTTTGAGCATATTATTTGGCAGGTAACAATGTTGTAACCCATCAGGTTGGTCTAGTGGTGAACGCGTCTTCCCAAATCAGCTTATTTGCAAGTCGAGAGTTCCAGCGTTCAAGTCTTAGGAAAGTCAGTTATTTTTGAATACCAGACCGTGGATACCGGTGTTCTTTGGTGGTTGGGTCTCAATTAATCATACATCTCAGGAATGGTCGAACTGAGACTGTACAAGATTACACTTAATCTACATTCATACATATCATCCTCATTCATCCTCTGCAAGGTAATTACCGGAGGCTAAACAGGAGAAAGAAAGAAAAGGTAACAATGATGTAATGATTTCAGCAAATCTAAGATTAGTATGATACTACAGAAAACATATACTACAGTTCACAAAAATTATCCTGTTTTCAGAAATATTCTATTCTTCTGGTCGGTTTTAAAACGAATAAATTAGGATGAAAAATTAATCTCGCTACTATTAGCTGTATTAGAAACAGTAATTTTAAAAGAAATCAACCAAAAGGAGGTGTAGAAGGTTTTCAATTCGATCTGTGCTGTTTTTACCGACTTTTCGAAGAAAATTACGGTATTACTTTCGGTTGCTTAATGTGAGTTTGGGGGGGGAAGCTGAAAATGACTTTTCTTTACGTTATGAGGAGTACGAAAATACCATTCACTTAAATTAGAGTTTTATTTTATATATATATATATATATATATATATATATATATATATATATATAAGCGAACCCGCTTCTAACTTGCCCGGCTCAATTTTGTTGACCTAAAATTGAGGGTAACTCAGGAACTACTCAACCAATTTTCATCAAATTTTTACATGCATAAGTTCAGATACACTACTATAGCATACCTAAATTTCAATGAAATTGATCTGGTAGTTTTGGAAATTTTCGAGCCACAAAATTTTATGCATTGGCCTATATATATATATATATATATAGGCCAATTCATATATATATATAGAAGGACATATAACTTAAATAACATTTAAGTAAATGGAATTTTCGTGCTCCTCATACCTCAAAACGTAAAGAAAAAAAGTCATTTTCACCTTCCACTACCAACATGCAACCGAAAGTAATACAGTACTTTTCTTCGAAAAGTTGGTAAAAAAAAGATTATACCTCTATGAAGTAGAAAATGAACTTCGCAAGGATTTTTTTTACGAATCTATCTTCAAATCTATCTCTTTACTAAATGGACCGATCTTGGTAATTTTTTTCTGTTTTGTAAAGAATACTCCTCTGCTGGTTGTGTCATAAGTTTTTTCTATGTAAAAGTAGAAAATATTTTTATATGAAAAATATTGTCTCCAGTTACTGTTGTAAATATTAGAAGATATTTTTCATTTTTGGCGTCATTATTTCTTGGTATAGCATAATGATATTAATCATATGTCATTCGTATACTCCAGATGTTTTCAAGTGAAAATTCAAGATAATTACTTTATATACTTATAGCAAAAATGTAATGCACTCTGGAATGTAACGAGAAAACATGATATCGCACGAAGCGGCAAGTGTTCTCCTCTTGCACTTTCATTCCCCTGCTATTAACATTCCGAAACCCCGTTGAACCACGCCCTCTCATATTTTTTTCGTCATTGTTAAAGGGTCAAGTGCGCCTACTATGTCAACGACTCTAAAACAACGTGTAGTGATTGCACTTTTAACAGCGGAAAAGGTGAACGCTAGTGACAATCATCGAAGTCCAAAAGCCGTTTAAAGGAATGAAACTGGTAATCGATGTACTGTGAGTAGATGGACAAATAAAATTATGTACAGCAGAAGCTAGTAAAGCGAATATTGAAGATGAACCTGGCAGTAATCGACCAGTTGACTGTACATTCTGTGCGATACATAAAGACATTAAAACACCTTAGGAGACGTGTGTAGCGTTCGACAATTAACTGAGCCGATAATTCTGCAATACGATAACGTTCAATTACACTTATCGCGTGTAACCGCCAAGCCTCTTGTGAAGTTGAAATTTGAATTTATTCCACAATCACCATACTCGATAGATTTAGCGTCCTGCGATTTTCACTTCTTTCCGCAATTAAAGGTATTCATTTCATTACGGATGATGAGATAAAAGGATACAGAGAGGTCATGAATCAAGGAAAAACCGCTGATATTCTTCATCGGCGGAATAAACAATTGGTTCACCGTTGGGTGAAATGTTTAGCTGTAAATGGTGACTACGTGGAAAAATAAATGAAAGTTTTTGCAGTAAATAAACTGTACTTTTATGCCAAATCTATTTCATTTGACATCTCTTTGCATTTGCGATTTTAGAGCGACTGTGCATTACATATCAGCCACCTTTCGTATATTTTCTGATTCCAGACAGCCTTAGCTCACGCTAGATAATAAGTATTCTCTTTACGTCGTTTCTCTATATTCATTTTCTTACTTTTTATTAACACACGGGTTCCTTTTTTTCTCTTTGCATTTCTTGTGAGCGGTTTATTTCATACAGACAGCGTTTTGGTAAGCCTATCCAAATTTAATCAAAAACTGGAAATTAAAATATACTTAAAAAAATAATAAAAACTATTAAAAAAAATTACTGTAAAAATGTAAAAAAGTATTCTTTTTCTACTCATCGTTACATTTCGACATTTTAAAGTCGAATATAAATTAATATTTAGCAAGTTGTTTGTTTTTAATGTGTTGAAAATTTTTGAAAGTCGAATTTAAAGAAGATTAAAAAAGATATTATGCATCTGATATTCAATACCTGCATTCAATATATGTCAAGAATTCGATATAATTGCATTATTACTTTCAGAGAAAGGTATCCTGACCGATGTTTCTTAAAGTTCAATTTGCTTTACATACGTCACATTCATAAAAAATCTGAGAAAGATGGTCCATCGATAGACTATCTCCCATGATTTTCATTCGGAATTACCAACGCCCGAAATGCGATATTACGGATCTGATACGTTTTAGGTTAACTAACGCCTACTTAGTATATTGATAATTCTTTTTAATTATATTGCGATGTATTATAATATTTTATTATTTAAAGTGCGGGAACTTACGTAATACGTGCATTAAAATTTAAATATATAAATTATTAATAATTAATTGTCTCTTTGCATAATAAAACGAGACTATTATACGTGTCGTTCATAATCTTAAAATTGAAAATAATTCCGTTTAATTGAAATTACGATAATGAAAATTGTCTCTACTTTGTACGCTGTAATAATGTAATAACATCTAGTTAACAACCTAATTAAGAATAAGTTGACTTTACTATAGGATATAGCTTGAGGATAATGGAGTTACGGGTATGTACTATTATCAGGAAGCAAACATCTCGGCAGTCAGGAAGTGAAGAAAACAACAAATAACGAGTATTGATTATTTTTGGATCTTGTTTTACTCGCAACAGGTTATCCAGTTATATTTAGCACGGATTCTTTCCAGTTATAAACATAGAACGCCAGTTGAATTGAAATTGAGTTCGCATTTTACATTCTACTGTTTGCTGTTTTATCAGCTACTTGCTTTTTTATTGCATTCTTTTTTTTAAAAGAATAATAATAAATGAATGGCACTAGTTTAATAGTTTTTCTTTATATTCGTTATAGAGTAATAAAAATTTACTCTTATTATCTATTTATCTCTTAATTTTTCTCGTTAAATAATAAAACTAAACTTAATTATAATTTCATTTCCTTGTTTTCTTGTAATAATAAATTACGACTGACGTAGTATAAACATTAATGTTTGAATTAATTTTTTTCGGCGAATAATTTTGAGATATTTTTAATTCCTTTGGAACTAAATACCGGTTTAAATTAAGAAATGGAAATTCAAATATACGCAGAGAATATTTTAGAAAAGCTACTTTTAATTGAAAGTAAAAAAATTATCTTACGTGCGCGTCGAATTTAGAAATATAAATTATACAAAACTGAATACAGGTATATTACTTAATCATTTTTCTTAAACGAATTTTTAAAACTTTTATCTACTTCAGCATGTCGTAATTGATATTAATTCCATCTAATATTGCCTCCTTATTCTTGAAGGATCTTGAGTAGAATTTGAAACAAATATCGTTATACTACTGGTTTTAGCAACGTCATCGGATGAAGCTTCACCTGTTTTCTTAAAATCAATCGGTAAAGATAGCATATTTTTCCTGCTTATTTTCAATCTTTCCGAGCAGTGTAGTGTTCGGCTCAGAAAAATCATTAAGCAAAACAAAATTTTATACTTCTAAAACAGGTATCTACTCCTACAATCATTAATCTTCAATAGATTTCAACAGGTGGTAGAAGGCCAGTATCGTTTAGCTTTAGCGATACACAAGAAATGGTTCTGTAACTTGGCTTTGACCGTTGGCGTTTATCCTTATCTCATAATCTGAAGCTTTTCCGATTTGCTATCCCTTGTGTATTACCGAGCTATTACATCCCTACAAATATTAAAACGGGATTTTATTGCGGATGTCAATTTATTTTTACGTATGAATCGCATTACCTCATAAAGACGGTACCACAACGCTGTTGTTCGATATGTAATTCGTATTAAGTTTAAAAAAAAACTTTTAAAACTTAAATCTATGAAATACGTTCCACAGAACTTGCCTTTCCATAGGAAAAATGAAGAAAAAAAACGTTTGTACCGTTTCTTCAGCATCCGAAGAAAACCGAAATTTGTACAACATTACGGAGCTATATGATAAACAATACCAGCTCGGTGATGTTGCTATCTGTTGGTATTATTAGCTCGTTTTTGTAAAATATAATTATTATTAAAAAAATATTTTGAAATCTTTAGTACTTTTTTCAAATAAAGATAATTTTTAGCCCGAATAGTCTATCAATATTTCAACAATTGTTAATAAAATAAATACTACAATCAGATCGTACTCCAGGTCTGTTTGTAACGTATAAAAAGTTACTTTAAGCCGAGTTTATTACGCGTCGCTTAGTGAAGCGCATCCAGGGTTCGTTCACTGCGTATACTACTTGTATAAGTCGTACGATTTGATTGTACGTTATATTGAATGCCTAACAGATTAAGTTTATCGAATTAGTTAGTCCGATAAAACCTGGTTTTTAGGAAAACCAGGTTTAGGTTGGTTAGTCCTGGAAAAACTGGTTTTTGATTTTCTTCTATTATACTATTATAAATACTGTAAAAATAAGTCGTCTATTGCCGATCAGAAAAATAAACGAAGGAATCGTACGTAGCCTATAAACCTTGTAATTGAAGGAATGAAATATTTAAAGATTTTTACAGAATGTAAGTAAAATTAGAAAAAAATCCCTTGCATTATTTTAAGTATTTTCTTCACAGTGAAAAGCTTTTCATCATTAGCATAATGTCGTTTTTCGCTTAAAATTATTAGTATACGTTATCTTTGGAAAAATGAAACTGATACATAGCGTATCGCTCCTGTTTGTAAGCGTTGTTATCACTACGCTTAAAATAAGATTATCCTGCGTAATATACCTTGCTAATTTTGACCAAGCTATCTATATTAGATGATCTGTACAGAATGAAACCAACTTACCCGACAATAATTATGCGTGCAGAAATAAATTAAAACCGTTTTATTATCATATAATTTTGCAGATTGTTTCCATTTCAGTTGAGTTTTAACTCTAATTTAAATTTAAATTAGGTACTTTTGAATTTTATTTGTCCATGTTATCGATGTACTTTAGTCGTAGGGATTGAATTAATCAGCAGCATGAAGTGTGGATCGGATTACTAGCTAATGAGTTGAGAGAAGACGACTAGCTGAAAAACAGGAGATGATAATAAAAATAAATAAAGATAACCGGGGATTATTCAATTACTACACTTTATTTTCTTCCTTCGATTCGATAACAATTCTGTGCTTCAACTTCCTAAAACGAGTGTGATTCTGTGATAGGCAAAACCTCAGTCGTACATTAAAACTAGTTTTTTTACATTTTATAGTTTCCATTCTATAGAAGGTAACTATCGGTTTCAGAGAATTTAATTCGATCGGGTGATTTATTAAAGCGACTACCTGTGGCATACGTATGTGAATTTATCCGTAAGGGAAATAACTTATAACGTCATAAATAATTTTGTTACTCAACTCGTACATAGTTGTTACAATAAACAGCTGCAGTAGCACAGAATGCAGCTCATCAGTATTCGCGACCTGACCTACAACTAGTGACTTTGTTGAGGGCCGAGTAACAATGCTGTTGTGCCGCTTGTAGCGGTGCTGCACCAAAAATTGTTCTCTCTGATAACCAGGCGGCGACAACAGCGCCCATGCGTAATGCTCTAACAACAACGTGCAGTCGGTTAGCCGTTTGCTTTATGTGAAAGTGACAAGGTCAGGGCGGTACTCCGTTCTTAAACTTTCTTATATTGTTTTACAAAAGAATAGTTATAAAAAGTAAAATGAATGAAAATTTTTTATCGACGTTAAAATATTGTTTGTCATGTATTTTTCTTGCGTCATCGTTAAGATCTACAACCGCTTACTAATCATTACTTTCATTCATTTCAGTCATATTCGTTTAGAATGTTAATTAAGCCTCTCGACAAAGAATACGATAAAATTAATAATAACCTATTTTATCGCTTCAATATCGCCGGAAATATTCAATGACGATACAATAGTTATCAATTCGAAATGTTTACGTCTGTTTGTTAATATCTTATTTATCTACGAAATCGAATCGAAAATAGCACAAAGACAGAATAATAGTATATTTTTTTGTAATTCGATAGATAATTTCTTGCGGAAATCGGCACTGACATAAGAAGGGACAAAAATAACATACTTGCGGTGAGTATTTCATTATGTAAATGGTTTCCTCGTTGTTTTCGACTACAGAGAAATTTACCGACACATTCATTTTCTGTTACTTCGCTAATTTTTATTCATTTACATAATATACGTAATTTTAATAAGCCGTAAAGAGTAATATAATATAAAATTGAACTAAAATTATTAATCTTTATTTCCTTATTCTCGCAATATGTTGCGCTGAAACGTTTTTTTCTGGAATGAACACAAAATACTGTTATTTAAAAGAATTATCTACGCAGAGAATTAAATAAGTTTTTTTTTTGTTGTAATAATCTATACTACAATCAGAAACATATAATAGGACTAGAAATTGGTAAAGATGAACAGCGGTGAAGAAAAAATTGAAATAAGGATGTAGGATGTACTTTTGTTGTTTTTTTTATGAAAGAGGTAATAAAAAATTAAAAATAATTTTGTGTAATCATAGGGGCAAAAACAAATTATTAAAATTTGCAATTTTTAGTATCAAACAAATGTTAATGCAATTTTTAGCTGAACCTAAGAATAAATTAGATGGATTAATGACCAGTACAGATTCAATAATGAAAAGAATTTCAGTTTGTAAGAAAGCAAGAATAAAACGAAGATAAGTAAATGCTACAGAAAGGTGAAGGAAGAGTTAATATTAAGATAAAAAAAAAGACTCAATACCCCAGAAGTCAAACAGTACTATTGTTTAAATTAATTAAGTTATAAAGGATGGAAATATGCACATATCAAAAGACATAAAAGATACAAAAGATTTTATGTAGAAAATAAAAATGTGTTTGTCACAAATTTAGGAATTGTAAAATCAATTTTTAATAATATTTTTGTAAAATTTAACGCTTTACTGCTGCGAAACTTGAGTAATAGGAAAGCCAGTGAAACAAATAAAAATAAACTTTTGTCATGTGACATTAAAGAAAATATTGAAAACTGGGTGAATCGGTAGAGTACAAATGAAGATATTTTAAGATGAACTAAAAAAAAAAGGACAGGAAGAGGAACGACGTCAATGTGTTTTTTTTTTTAAAAGACTGTGAATTTATTTGTCGAACAAGGTATAGACAGTAAAAACAATAAAGGTAGTCAAGAATGAGAACGTATGAAACAAATTATTGAAGATGTACAGTGTAAGAAGTTAGGTTGAAGACAAAGGATCGGCATTGAGTTATAAGTAATGGAAAGCACATCAAACCGATCACAAGAGTAAAACAAGAGATACCAAACAAGGGTTTTCTGATAAAGAATTTCAACAGAAAAAACAAGATCGACTTTTCGTTATTTTAATTTGTTTCCTTTTGAAAGACTATCAGCTCATTCTAATATTAACATTTAACAAAAAAACCTTTATCGTTAGATACCGCAGATTAAAAAACGGTAACGTTCCAACTTGCAGCATCATAAAGAACCATGCTTCTAGCAAACATGCTCCGCTCAAATTTTTTCCAACTTTATGAAACTCGCATAACTCAGGAAGACCAATCTTCATAAAATTTCTACATGCACAACTTCTGATATACTACTACAGCATATCTAAATTTCAATAAAATTAATCTAGTAGTTCTGGAGATTTTTGAACCACAAAATTTTATACTTAGTCCTACAAATAAATAAACGTATAAGGAAACCACAATTTAAGCGAACAGTATTTTCGTACTTCTCATGCCCCAAAGCTTAAAGGATACTCATTTTCCCCCTCCTCCTACCATGCGATCGAAAGTAACACCGTACTTTTCTTCGAAAAGTCGGTAAAAAGTACATCATTCAAATGAGTTAATAATATAAATATTTTAAAGCGTTTGTAAAAACTGAAACTATATATTATATGAGTAAGCAACTAGTGCGAGAGGTTATGTAAAAATATCTTATTCACGTTGCTGATGACAATTATGTTTTACATTTGTTTTGTTGTTAAATTAATAAATTAAACGGAAAGAATTATCAAATTAAAAACATTAGATGTTCTGCAACAAAGTAATCTGAACCGTAAGAATAATGTTATCGTATAAAATTAATGATACATGTTCATGCAGTCAATTGACCGAGATGACGATCTATAAATACAGGTACGCTATTTTAAGTTAAGACTTGAACAAACCTAGTAACTTGAACGATAATCAATGACTTTGTTTATAAATTTAGTGCATGTAGTTAAACTGACTAAAATAATACAAAACAGCACGAAAGAAAAAAAAAACATTGAAAAAGCAAATCAAAATAAACATTAAGTTCACTAAGTTTCGTTTAAACTTGCAGGTTTCATTTTATTTTATTTCATTCTCATGTGTTTTGTGTTAATGATCTACTTGTAGAAAAAAATAGGTAAGTTTTACTGTTAGTGAAAGTTTCATTTGAAATCTATTATAGATAAGAATTGAGAAAAAATCAAGAATTTTAAAGATAAAGTAGAGACAATTTACTTTTATTTAGAAAGCGAAAACATTTTTCCAATGAATTCCTGTGCCATAGGACTTTATTGACTACGATGTGGAACTAGCCCCCTTTACGCTACAGCCCCTACTAGCGCATCCGAAACGAAATGACATCGATTAAAATGTTATTTTATGATATAAATGCAATCAATATTCATATAATAATTTTTTTTAACTGAATTTAGCTTATTTCAAAAGATATTCATGAGAAATAATTAAAAGAGTCTTAATGCCTACGAGAAAAGAACAATTTATGCTTTCGGCACGGAATGACTATTCGAGCTTTTACATAGTATTCTAATAGTTTGTGAAAGAAACAAAATTTTTCAAGAGATCTTGAAAAATTGGATTATAATTTTTGCTTCGTTCAATTTTCTGTGAATTTTCTACTTTTTAAATAATTTAACCTCCTAAATCTTACTCTTTTTTTTGGCTTACAAAAAAAAAAAACGATAACGTATTTCAACATTTTTGTTATAAATTTCAGATTATAAAAAGGTTCTGTTTTTTTTTACTTAAATCATTCGAACAATCCATCCTTAAGGACTTTTATTAAAAAAAGGTTATGAAAAGATTACTAAGTTACATATTTTACAGTAAAATATTGTAAAACATTTGCTATATTGTATTTTTACGTATTGCTATACTTTATATATTTTGTCCCCTTTTTTCTGAAAGTAAAAATTAGGTAAAGTTTTCATCCTAATATTCAAAGATATGATAAATGCTCGAGTGTTTCAATTTGTGTAAATCCTACAAAATATAGATAACAAAACATCTAATTAGTCGTCCACGTAGAGTAAACAGCCTGAATATTTTTCAAAGCGAAGGTTACTTACACCCGTTTGTTTATGTACGTGTGTGAATAATGGTAGAAGTTATTTATAGAAGGTGACTTGTCGACGTCGTAGTATCTCGATTAACCTTTTCGTCCATCGGTTCGGTTGCGACCGTTTGGAAACGGTCCAGTTCTTTTTCAGCGGCGTTGTTTACGATAGTATGTGATGCGAAGGACATTCCGAATGAAAAGAAACAGGTACGACGGCAAAAATTCATGGCATGATACCGTTAGGGGAGGAAAGTTGCGAGAAGAAGCTGATGAGGTGCAACGACCGTGATAGGCGCCGGCCGGCGCCAGACTCTCCGCATTCCAGTTCGGTCTAGCCGATAAGTAGAAGGAGCATCGGTAACGGGCAGCTAACTACATCAGGACCCCGCGCAGCGGCCTGGTCCACTTCCTCGACTCGAAACAACTGAACTTACCCTTATGTTCTGCACGCGTACATCTATCATGTCATTTACGATAACGTGTTCTGGGCTCGATCGCTTGCGCCCAAGGACGAGGTGGCGCCTTGAACTGTTGACTTCACCGCGTGCTACTGTGTCTGTGTGTGCCACTTGCTCCTCACGATCCCGGTAGCTCTTTACTCGAAGTGGATCTTAATAACAGTTAACTGGTAGTAGATCAGGATTCTCAGGTTAGCGGTAGTATAACGTAAACGCCAATAAATCTAGTCGTCAAATTATTGAATTCCTAGAATTAATATTTAAAACTTTCCATGTTACGGCACGATCGCATTCGCACGAGCTATTAAAATACATTTTTTACAGTTTCAATTAAACCTGAATAATATATTTCTAAGTAACACTTGCCGTTAAACATATAACTAGCTACAACTCGTAAGATGAATCATCGCATATGAATTTACGAACGATAAATATTATTGCATTTATTTTAATATTTATTGTATTATCAATTCATTAAAACCCTCTCCTGAAATAGCTAATCGTTATTTTCATAGTTTCGTTATAGTCCTACACAATTATTATTTAAATTTATTACAAAAAGTTATAATCGGATTTTTCTTTTCAATATTCGGAAATAATTTTCAAGTAAATATGATAACCCAGATTTATTATTTTTTTTATAACTTTGTTAGCTCTGTTTGTGTTGTTTATTTTTTTGTATTTTGGAGCAGATAATCTGTCCAATATCTGACTTTAGTGAGAAAACCTTTTGTGTGTAATCTAGACTTTTGAGTGTAATGAAGAATGATGAAAAATGATATAATATTCTTCTTTTGTTAAGAATTGAACCTAGACCGATCGGTCTGACAGTATGACGTCAGTATTCTGACCATGACAATGCCAACCGGTAGCCAAGTTGGAATTTTATAATCGTATGTAATACTAGAATCGTTTTACACGTCGTTTTTATTCGGGCAGTATTTTAAAATGTGTTTTCCATGTCGAATGAATAATTTCTTTCTGTGAAACAAACGCAATAAAAATGTTATTATTTGGATTTATTATTATTTTTTTTTTTTTTGGAAAAAAATCGGTGAATTTAATCGTGTGTTAAAATGATCTGATCTGTTTGATTAATCTTTATTATCTCATGAAAGAGAAATTCAATAATATTTTTTTTTTATTTTTTTTTTTTATTTGAAATAGATAAAAGAAATTATTAGCATTTTATTTTATCTTTAGTATTTTATGAAAGATAAATTTAATAACATTTTTATTTATTTATTTATTTTTTTTTTAACTTCGAGTAACAGATGAAAGAAATTATTCATATCTTTCATAACATTTAAATACATTTTAATAATTTTAAATCACTCGTTCTAAATGAAATAAAAATAAGAAGGAATAAAAAATAAATAAATGTAATTTAACCTAAACTTATTAATGTACTTTAAAAATAAATTAAATATAATAGCAGATTATATAATGGCTCAGGTAATGACATTAACTTTTTCAAATTAATATAATAATCTGTAAGCTGTTGCATAAAAAACAAGTTGTAAAACTATTAAATAAACTTTTAAAAAAAAATGATAAAACTAATTTCAAAATAAGTGAAAATACAATTTTATACCGATTCTTATTTAAATTTTGACTTTTAGAAGACTGCGCAAAATTAAAAGCAACTACTTACAGTTTATTAATCCTCAAGCTGCCACCTATTTAAAAAGTCAAAATTAAAAAAAATTCTGGTGTGAACACTACATGACTTCCTTGTACGCCTATTAAATTTCATTTACACATTTTTTTTAAAATGAAAAGTACGTAAAATTTTATTTCATTAATAACTTCTGATTTTTTTTTGTTATTATTGAATTATTATTTATTGTAAAACGTTTTTTACAATCAGAGGTTAATAATTACTAATAAAATCAATTCATTTAAAAAAGTTAAAAAAAAAGGAGATAAAGTCTGATTCGAACCGATGTGCCTCTCCTTGTAAGATCCAAATATTTAATTAATTAAAATTTTATTTGGCTATAACTCTGGAACCAATGAAATTAAGTACCACTTATGATATATCGCTGAAAAGTTTTCAATGAGAGCTTATCACTGCAGTTAAGAAAAAGTCCAAAATCCAGATTTTTATGGAATTTGGGCTTTTTTGTATACTTTTGGTTCAGTCGAATGCAATCAAAAAAAAAAACACACAACTAGATGTTACAACAGTCCTAAATCCAAAATTTCAACATCCTACGGTTAATCGTATTTGAGTTATAAGAGATACATTCGTACATACAGACGTCAAGCCGAAACTAGTCAAAATGGATTCAGGGATGGTCAAAATGGATACTTCTGTTGAAATCTGAAACCAACATTTTTCACGATCACAGTACTTCCTTTACTTCGTACAAGGAAGTAATAAGATTGGTCAATCGGTCATTAAGTCTTTGAGCGTCAAGGTACCAATCATCTGTGGAAAATTAAGTAAGCTGTTGGTCATTCTTGAAAGCATAATATACTTATTAACCTTAAATATTCTAATTTACATCATGTGTACTAGTCCTAGCAGCCACTTAATTAGAAACAGTATTTTTCGACAAATTTTTGTTTAAAAACAGATACATAAATTTCTGTTATTTTAAAATCCTTTGTTGGTAAAAATACTGTTACTAATTAGGAGGCTGCTAGGATTAGTACGCAAGAGTAAATTAGAATATGTAAGATAAGTATATTAAGCTTAAATTTTTTCAACTAATTTCACTTCTTGAAATTTGTTTTAAATTGCAGATTTATAAAAAAAGATTGCAAATTTAAGATTAACAATTTTTTATAGTGTAGAAAAATTATTTTACTAAATTTTACAAATTATCAAATTTCTGATTGATGAGTACTTACATTGATTTTAAATATTCAATGTACATATTGTTTTATAATGTTATTATTGGTTCTAAAATAGAATTTTATATGAATTGTTGATGACATAATATTTGGCACTATGCAAGTATGCACATGGTTAATGACAGTGGATGTATAAATTCCTATATTTTATTATTGCAGTACATATCTTTAAAGTTTGATTACCATGTATCATGTATGGAAATAAATTAAAATATAGCTAACACATTAAAAAGTACATTTCATTTTTGCGAAAATGAAATAATAATAATATTATGACAATGAAATATGGATAATTTTTTTTCAAATCTTTCATCATTGTTGATGCAACTGTAGTTCTAAAATATTCTTCGTCTTTACACCAATAACGTCTTATTGATGACATCTGAACAATTCTCACATATAATAAATTCAAAATAAAGATAGAGAGATTTCATTTCATTATGATCAGTATCAACCCAATTTTTTAATAGAAATTTACGTAACCCTTTTGAATGCTGTTGAGTTGCATATAAATTGGTTTGTTAAACTAAAAAACTTAAAAATTACATTATCAACCATCAAATTATAAAAGTCTTATGGTTCACCATAGGCTAAAGAATCAAATAAATTTGTATTAATTACTACTTTTAAGTTACAAGTATTATAATGAATAGTTTTTAATGCATTAACATTTACTTCACCCATACATTGCAAACATCAACAACCATGTCATTACCTTCAGTGGTCATCTGGTTGATGATTATGACTAGGCCTATCATTTGGTAATTCATCCACATGAGAAAAAGAGGTAGTATGTAAAGAATGAGAGCATACATCTGGGTCAAATAGTGTTGGTAGTATCTGAATCATAAACACTGTATTTCAAACTGAAATACTGAACACTGAATTCACTGGACAAACTGGAAGCATTTTCACCATTGTCATTATTATTAATATTATTGTTATTTTAAAAAACAACTATTACAGTATATTACTTTTTTGCAATGAAAAAAAATCAAAACAAAAGCAAAAACATCATAAGACTAACTATAACATTAGCAGAACTAGCTTCAAGTATAGATTTTTTTTTTTGTGATTTTTTTTTAATCTCCAGGACCACCGTTAGGTATTGCTTCAGAAGATGAGATGAATTATTTGTAGTGTTTGAAATTCCATGCCTGACCGGTATTGCATTTTCATACTAATAAATCATTTATCTCATCCTCTGAAGCAGTACCTAATGGTGGTCCCGGAGATTAAACAAAAAAAAAGTGTAAATTATGTTACCCAGCTTGTAAGTGGTTCGTAATACATCTGTACCAAACGATCTGACAAAGTATTTTAGAACCATGCATGCAGAAATGTTCCATAGACTCTTCTCTATTGACTAATTATATGTTTAATAATTGTAGAAACTGGGTACTAATGAGTGCCACAGTAGTTTTTCAGTCAAATGTGCGCGTGGTACTAATCAGTTCCACATTGTCCACCTGACTCAATGACATGTGACACTTATAAGTCCCTCATAGTCGTCAAACTGTTAAGAAAATGTTGTATGTGTAAGACCTTGATAAAAATAACATGAATTTCTAGGTTTTGTTTTGTTTTCCAGATAAACCATTTACAATTCTTGCACCACGTAATAATGCTAGTATTCAAATTCCACAAGAAAGGTTAACATCACACCCTGAATCTGTTAGGAAGTTACTGTTGGATCATGTTGTTCTTGGTCAACGACTAGATCTTGCTATAGGTGCTGATCTCAGTTTTACTACACTCGGTGGACGAACCGTTACAGTTAGAGCTAAGAAAGGCAAGTATCTATTTTATTTTAATTTTATCTAGTCTACTTTAACTTCAAATTAGACTGCTTTTTTCATTGGTATTTTATGTAATGAAAACTAGTTCTTGATACTTCCTCTTAAAAATTAAAGACTGCAGTACTTTTTGATGAGAAAGTATGACTAAGACCTCATTACTCATATAAATTAGAAAATAATTATAGCATTAATTTATAATAATAAATAAATGTATTTATAAGAAAGCTATTGCAATTTTTAGACAGAGTAAAAAGTGATTAAATGTTATTTAATACTGCATAATTTTTTTACAAACAATTAACACGTTAAATAATATCTAAAGAAGACAGACATTTACAAAAACATAGCACAATACAGTGTTAATTTTCAGTGTTATAATCTAGTCTATTATAAAAAAATAATAATAATAATAAATTATTTGCATTATAATGATTTACTGACTAAATATAACCTTAACTTATGTTTAAACAAATATTTCTGAAGCAGTTTCAACTACTTTGGGAGATGATTAAAAAAAGAATATCCCTGCTAAAAACTGTTCAATTAATAGCAAGCTCTTGCTATGTATCCTGTGAAAGTCTGATGGTTGTTTAGTGTTGAGTGTGTACCTGAGAGTTAAAAACTATGTTATCTATTACATCAAAACTAAAATTATAATTTAAATATGCAGAAAAAATATGAAATGAAAATATTTTATTTTTTAATGATTTCCCAACAAAATTTTGTTTTCTTCAGCCTATTAATAACTTGCATGTCCCTTTTCTGAAAACTAAAGATTAAACTGGAACACTGATTATCCAAACACCGATTTTCCAAATGCCTAATTATCTGGACTGCTTACATCATTATTAGACAATTTAAACAAAATTTTATATAATATTTAAAAAACCTAATAAAACTTTGCTTCAACAGGGAATATATCTTTATTGTTCTCTGTTTTTACTGGGTTTTAATTTACTTTTTTACATTTCTTATAGCACAAAACTAGACCTGTGTTAAACTAATTATAAAATTAACTTCTGAAAAGATTGATGGATTCATATTAATTTATCAAGCATGAACAATGATTTAATAATATAATAACCTGCCTCCAGGGCTGTCACACAAAAAAGCTCATGAGTGTTTGTCTATTGCTATGGACAAATGCTCATAAGAAGATTGAACTATAAAAGGAATGCGATCCTATAAGAATTCATTGGTCAAAGATTATGTGATCTTGCAACTCATAAATGAAGATCAACATTAAAGCAAATAGTGATTACATATTTTTTTAAGAAGAAATAGTATTTTTAATGGTATGTTACTACTGATTAATAACATATCAATCAAACGTTTCACTAACAGTGATTAGTATATCATTTTTATGTTTTTATAAAGTTATTATTGACTGTTGCTAGTTTTATTCTATAAAACTTACTGTAATTTTTTTTAATCTTTTTTGTAGTTTTAAAAAATAATATTTTTATAACACAATTACTTAACTCAATTTTTCTTCAACATAACTTTTTTTTTTAATTTTTTAATAAGTTTTGTAAATTACATTTTTATAAAACAGTAAAGTATTAAATTTTAATTTTATTTGGTAATTTTTTTAAATTCTGATTCTTTTATCAACACGCTTCTACTCATTAAATTTTTTTAACTTTGTAACATATCTGTTTTGTTACAAAAATTAAATTTTTTGTATTGGTTTTTTTTTAGTAACATTGTATGTATCTGAGTATCTTTTTAATTTTAGTGAAATACACCTTTTTTTTTTAATTATGGTCTTTTTTTAAGTATGATACCCACTGAATGATATGACCAGTATGTATAATCAACTTTTTTTAATTTTCCAATTATCCAGATTTCTGACTATGTGGATTTGGCCTTGCAAAGGTCAGTCCGTTAATCGGCATTCCACTGTAAATTCAGACATGTATTAGAATTTACTTTAAAACATTTACTTATTTATGTTTTGTTTGCATTCTCCACTTATACAAGTTGTTGATCACTTCCACAACCTGCTCACCTTAATATTCATTGTGTTTGTCATCAATAGCACTCCTTTCATTATGAAATTAATTTTCTTGTTTGTGATGTGAAAAACATGTTCTTCACACTATTAGTTCCCACAATTGAAATTTTAACTACTTTTAACTCTTATGCTTAACTAGGTACCAGGTGACTAAATCAGTTGCATTAATGATTGTCAAGTTGAGGATAACAGCTGATATTTTTTGTAAACATAATTTTTAATTTCATAAAAACAGTCGTGGAATTTCAAATTCACAATAGTGGCTAAAGAAATATGCACTCAAAAGTAATCCATCTTATGCCATCATATTGTTGATGTGGATCATTTCCGATCAGTTGCTATGTTAGTTACTCTGTAATACTGCGGGACATTGGTGTTTGTAAAATATTTACTACTTATTCTAGCACTGAAAATGTAATTAAAAAATTAAATCAATATGAAACTATAAAAGAAACATTTCCTAAAATATTTTTTATTCTGCTGTCAGTTAAGAAACATTAAACATAATATAAATATATAAATATCTGTTTCAGGTAATCTTGTTGCTAATGGGGCCAAAGTTGTTAATCCAAAAGTGGATGTTGCAAACGGTCGATTAATTATACTTGATAATTATTTATTTCCGGAAGATTTAATTGAAGATCATAGTTTTCTTCAAGACATGACAGAAGTTTTATCATTTTTACAGAGTGGTGTTCGTGTCTTTCAGCATCTTCTAGCTAGATCAAACGTTACAAAACTTTTAAAACAAGGTAATTATACTTTTATTATTGTTTTTTTTTTATAAAAAAGCCTTCTTTTATCTGCAAAAATTAAAATTTAGCAAAATTGTACCATAATTAAAATTTATCTCTTTTATAAGAACTGGTTGATCTTTTCTACCTAGAGTACTGTGATGTTTAATTCAATTAACTTCCCATCTGTCCAATATATTTTGTACTAGTATATTTATGGTAACTATATATATAATAAGACATCTTTGGCTGCTACTTACTACTAATTTCTAGTTTCCTTTACATAGAGTAAAACGTTCTTATAATGTAAACAATTGATTATTCATTTAATATTTATTTTTTTTTTTGTTTGGGGGCGAAAAACGCCTGTGCGTTATCATCGCTCGGAATTTTCTTTAATAAAAAGGTAAAATAACTCTAAAATAATAAAACTTATAAGGTTTAATATTAATATAAATTATACAATAAAAATTTATTAAAACAAAAGTCAAAAAAGTGAAATAAAACTCAAAACTAATATCGCAGACGAAGTCTTTATAATGTAAAAGTTAAAATAATAGAAAAAAGAAACTATATAAAACTTACCTAATTCTGATAGGTTGTGCAAAAAGCTCCCTTCTCGGATAATAAAATTAAAGATATAGAACCAAAAAAATCAAAATTGAAAGTAAAGGAAAAAAATTATCAAAAACTCCTCTAGCATAAAAATATATATGATAATATTAAATTATTTGCAGTAACCTGGTACTACGCAAAAATAGAAACATCCGGTCCAAAATTTCGTTATTATTGTACAAGATACCACGGATGTTTCTGGGTAGATTAAATTTACGACCCAACGCCGCATAACATATGCAGTTTATGAGAATGTGGTCACAGTCATGCGGCAGTTGCATCTTGTGCATAGGGGTGCGTGTCCTCCTGACATTAGGTACTCGTGTGTGATCCTCGTTATGTCCTATCTGTAATCGGCAGAGGACTACTTCCTCACGACAAGTTTTTCTGCAAGAGGAGTCCCATGGCAACACTGAATCTTTAATCCGTCGGAGTTTATTATCGACGGTATTCGCCCAGTCACTTTGCCACCTTGCTCTCAGTGATTGTTTTACACGATTAATAAAATCAAAGGTAGTAACTCGGGTGGTGAAAGTAGGTTGAATACACGCTTCTTTGGCAGCATAATCTGCTTGTTCATTACCTGGAATCCCTACGTGGCTAGAGACCCAACAAAAACTTACTTCTGTGTTGCGATTACTCAACTCAGCGATTGCATTGTAAATTTCAATGATGACAGGATGTTTGGAATAAATAAAAGTTTTCTAACGCCTGGAGAGCACTACACGAGTCACTGCAAATAAGAATGTTTCTATATTTAGGGTTAATGATATTTAGAGCCTTATTTATAGCGAGTAGTTCAGCGGTGAACACACTCGTAATACCGGGTAGGCCAAACATAAGTTCTTTCATTGACAACAAAAGCACAACCAACGGTATCGTCTTGTTTCGATCCATCAGTGTATATCATCGCGTCTGTGTTCGTCTTGGTGAGAATACATTTGCCGGAAAACAGTAGGTGATGTTGATTGTTTATCGTATGTTGTAAGGTCAAATGTAAAATTTACAAGGTTTATTCTCCACGGAGGATATGAGCACGGACATGATGGGAAGAACGACGGAGTGTCAACATTTATATGCTGCAGCAGACGTCGGGTACGGGCACCTACAGGTACAGTACAGCGTGGACGGTCCTTATACTTTCTTAAATTAGGATTTCTAAGAACTGGGTCAAAAGCCGGGTGATTTGGCTGTCCTTTGAGACAGGCAACATAAGATAAAAAAAGCTGGTCTCGTCTATCTCAAAGTGATGGTTCGCCACAGTCTACAAGTAAGGTTGCGATAGGGCTTGATCTAAACGCACCTGTGGTAAGCCGAAGAAAAGCATGATGTACACTGTCCAGCATTTTAAGAGCGGTTTGACGAGCTGAAGAATAGGCGACACAACCATAATCTAAGTGGGAACGAACAAGGGAATAGTAAAAACGTAACGTACATGACCGATCGGCTCTCCAATTGGTGTTACTAAGGACCCGCATCATATCTAAAAGTTTGGAACATTTTGTCCTTAATTCCTTTATATGTTTGACCCAAGTAAGACTTGCTATCAAAAATCAACCTAGAAACTTGACGTAAGGAGAGATAGCAATAAGCTCTCTGTTCAGAAAGACTTGCGGAATAGAAGGGTTTCGTAGCCGAGAAAAGACTACACATTTCATTTTGTCGGATGAAAATGTGAAACCAGTAGTTCTGGACCAAGCCTCAAGGAAAAATATAGTGTTCTGTAGTAGGCGTTGAACGGCTCGCAATGTAAATAACAAAATCGTCAACAAATAGAGAACATGAGACAGGAGCCTGTACACAATTGGTAATACTGTTTATGGCTACAGAAAATAAGGTGGCACTTAGTACACTACCTTGAGGTACTCCATTCTCCAAGACGACACTATCTGAAAGTGAATCGTCTACACGGACACGAAACGTTCGGTGATTTAAGAATCCCCGGATAAAAGTAAGCATATTTCCCTTGATTCCCCATCTCTTGAGGGTGTTAAGAATACCATGTCGCCAGACTGTGTCGTACGCCTTTTTCATATTGAAGAAGATAGCAACGAGGTGTTGGCGGTTTAGGAAGGCGTTTTGTATGGCTGTTTCCATTGATACTAAATGGTCAATGGAAGATCGTCCTTGTCGGATACCACACTGTTCCGAAGATAGGAAGCCATGTTTCTCCAAGTACCATGTAAGCCTGCGGTTTACCATTCTCTCCATTATTTTATACCACACGCTTGTTAAAGAAATAGGACGATAGCTTGAGGAATCGGGTTTGTCTTTACCAGGCTTTAGTACTGGTATAATAAATGCTTCTGACCAGCTGCACGGAAAGACTTGTTTGGAGAATAAACCATTGTAAATACTCAAAAGATGTTGTAGTGCTGAGTTAGGAAGGTGTGAAAGCATACCAAGGCGAACGTTGTCTGGTGCAGGGGAAGTGTCACGTGAGTTCTTAAGTTCGTGTAACAATTCTTTAAATATGAATGGAGTGTTCAATTCACCAATGTTTAACGACAATATTCATTTAAATTAGGATAACAAATGAACACATGAATTGCTGCAACTTTACCTTCTGTCTATAAATATAAAGAAGAATGTTTTGTGATTGTCCTTTAAACAGATTTACAGTTTTATTTTGATCATGATGAAATTTTGCACACTAACATTTCCAAACAAGAGAAAAATTGTTATCTACATTTCAATTTGAAAAAACTGCCCCAACCCTCTTTTTCACCATGTTAAGCAAGATTTTAATCCACAGCTTTGCGGTTTATCACAAACATCTCAAAAATGGTGAGGAGATCGACCAAAGTGGATGTTGTTTCCTGAAAGCCCATAAGATTTTCTACAAAATGCAATTTTTACCAGCTTGGTAGCAATCTTAGTTCCAAAGTTATTAACAATGAAACTTAAAATTAGTGCACAACTGTTTTGTTCTTTACCCTGTTGTTAGTCACCATTTCATATGCTATCTCTCTGCACCCACAATCTGTCCCTTTCTCATTCCTATCCCTGTACATGTGCCCTTTCTTTTCCTCATCCCTTCCACAAGTTATAGGAGTCCTCCACCCTTTCCCTTCTAAAATTGCAACTGGGTATACCCCCTGCTGGTCGTGGATGAAGTTTACAATACATAAACAAAAAGATTTTTAATAAATTATCAAACCATTTATCAACGATTTCGACAATTTTTTTTTATTTTATTCTCTTTGTTATGGAAAAAGCTTCTTTTTTTATAGGCTACATTGTTATAAGTTCGCATGGAAAGCTGAAGGTAGGAGCTAGATGTTAAATTATATTCTTAATATTAAAAAAAAATTGACAACATTGTAATCTAATAATACACAATTGCTTTTCAAACCAATTTCTGTATGTGCATGTGTTGTAATGGCTTTTATTTCAATATTACATGATTAGAGATTTTATTTTTTTAATTTATTGTTTTAAATGTAATTCACAGCTAAACACAGGTACAATAATGTATTCAGTGAGTAAAATCTAAAACAAAATCCTTTATCAGCTAGATTTTTAATGATATAAAAACAAAGTCAATAAGATCTATATCAATTGAAAGGCTGAAAATTCAATAGTGGAGATTTTCATATCTTAGAGATGTAAAGAAATTTAGAGAGGAAAGCAAGCCAATCGTGAATATGAATGAGAAATATATTCACAGCACTTATTATTATAGAAAAAAGGCTGGGAATCAGAAGAATCCAATATGGAATTTCCATACCTGTTTCCAAAGAATGTTAGTTAATAATATTATATGAAGGAAGTAAATGGGATTCATTAAAAATACCTTAATAACATGGGAGTCTACTTGCTCTACAGGTGACATGAGGAAATTAAATTTTGTTATTTTTCATAATAGATAAAAGATAAGAAGATGCCAAACTTCCAGCACAATTCATGACTTAAAAGTCATGAATAAGACATTACCACCACATTGTAAAGCATTGTGCATTAGTTGTAAATGTGCATGACTGTGTCTAAAAAATTATTTTTAATGAGCTCATGTTAAAGATTAAATTTTTCAGATTAGAAAGATGGGTTTCTCAAATGTTGTGACCATTTGATAAATAATAACCATAATATAACTAGTTTAGAAAATAATTTGGAAATAGTCAAAAAAGTAAATATTGAAGATGAAAATAGTAATAAAAAATTTGAAATTTTAGAAAAATTATAAAAATATATAGATATAAACGTGAATTCAGCCTTATAAATCTGCAAACAGAATTTTTTGGGGGACATTCTTATTAAAATTATTTAAGTTGGTATACAAAGATAAGATGTAATAAATTAATAGTTATTGTATACTTTTTAATTCTTGACTGAACAAATATTTGCTCTAATTTATTTATGTTTTTAAGAAAATTTTTATTTTAACCAACAATTTTTATAAACTGTAAAAAGCTAATAGAGTAATGTGTAATGTAAACAGTCTAAAAATCTATAAAAAATGTCACTGAAGATGGGCTTAGGACTGAAAATGTTGTGATAAATTAAAAAAGTAAGCGTAAGAGTGTTTCTCTAATTCTGTGCTTTGCGGAGGCTGAAACAATTTTATATTATATATAGATATTTACATACAGAGGAAAAAAAAGATGGACTATAAAAAGTTTACCCTAAATATATATATATATATATATAAGCATATATTGTTGTTTTATTTCTCAAAATAAATGATTAACTAATGCTGAATGATTCTTTAAAGTGTTTTAATATAATTTTTCTATTTTAATATTTTACATACTTGTTTATAAAATGGTTATTTGTCATTAACAGTAATGTATTTATTTTTCATTTTTATATAATTTAATCTCTCTCCTTATTTACTTGTAATCATGCTGATTATGGTAAACAGAAATTTATTGTGATCACATAGTTACAGATTCTTTAAACAAATTATGTTATCTTCTGAATGTTTTTGGTTTGTTTTAGAGGAATCATACACAGTTTTTGTGCCAACTGATCGAGCATTCCAAAGATGGCATCCTATAGACTGGGGTTTCTACCCATTCTCTGTACCTGAGTTTACGGAATCAGTTCTTTTGAATCACTTTATTAATGCTAACATTCATCAAGATCAAATAAAAGATGGACAGACATTTAAAACACTTGGAGGAAAAGAAGTGACATTCAGTAAAAAATGTATGTAGTTATTTTTTTTATTGTTTAATAGTATAATGTTTCCAGTTAATAAAAGAGTATTGGAGAAATTTTTATAACTTATATAGTTGTATCTTGTAACTCAGTTCACATAACCCCCTCAACAAACATGTCAAACAGTACAGCTTGTTCAATATTGCCAAAAAACTTTACAGAAAATGAGACTTTAAAAACTTAAATAATAACAAATAAATAAAAACTACAGTATGAAAAAGGATTGTAAAATAATAAAATTAATACAAACCCTAGCAGCAGACTATGAGTAACAAGTTCTAAAATCTCACTAAATAATAACAAAGTAAACAAATAAACTTTACAGCTGAATATGAACACAGCAAACAAATACATCTTCTTGGTTAGCAGAAACACTTTAAAAATATACAAAAAAACTATCAGTATCAAATACTGTCATCCACATCTTTTCAAACTTGCTCTTAGACATATGCTCCATCAACTCTTAACTCATCCATATCACCTGAAGCTCACATAAAAGAACTCAGTGCTATAAAATACCTACCACATACAAATAGATATAACTCTAGCCCACACTCCCTGCACTATTGTTTTTATTATAAAATTAAAACAGTGATAAATAAAACAAAAAAATACATTGTGTTAAAACAGATGAATGAAATAGTTCACTAATTTAAAAAATCTGGACAGAAAATTATCTTTAGAACAATAGACAAAACAAATCAATTCATACAGAATACAATCACCAAAAAAATAAATGTGTTTTTTGTTAGTGTAAAAGCAGTATGTTCAATTCACTTAAAAGGCAATAGGAAACCAACTCACTCCTTATTTTAATTTATAAGCCTAGCATGGATTGGTTATTCTTGAGAATGGTCAGTTCTTAAAACTATAACTTTTGAAAATTTTATATTTCAAAAATATCCTTTTTTGGTGATCTCAAGATAATTAAGTACTTTTACATTAAACAGTGATATCTGTAAAAAAAAGTTCTTTTTATTTCTAAATAAAGTATGTGAAAATTTTATTTAAAAGTGCCTTCTGAATTCTTTGATCAAATATTAATTTTAATCATTATGGCTATCTAAAAAGTGTTTGAAATTTATGTATATAAACCATGTTATTGATGATTTATTTATTATTTTATTATAATTGATGTGTACTTATAATTGCTTTATTTTTTATTTTTTTGGAACAGCATCATTAACGATTAATGGGGTCGACATTGTGAAAGGTGACACTCCAGTTGTACGAGGAAATATAATGTTTATATCTGAAGTATTATTTGTGAATGAAGCAGTTGTTCAAAGGTTACATCAAAAGCACAAAGACAAAGAAACACCACCTCTCCTTGCATTTCCTTGGTTTGGTGCTCAATTTCTTTCACATGCATTTTTAGCCCTTGAACGTAATCCACGATTTACTCACATTACTCGGTTTTTAAATATGGCAGATCTAGCTCCTCACATATCTGGAGCAGGTAGGTTTGTTAAAAATTTTATTCTCTTTTTTCTTTACTGTTTAAGAAAGTGTAATATATCATAATCTCTTAAGAAAAGGTTATTCTTTATTTGTATGAAAAATATTTTGCACACCATAGTAGTAGTTTAAACACTAGTGTTATTCAATAAAATAATAATTCCTTCCAGTTAATATATTTGCTACTTTAGGGTGGTATTATGTTGTTCTAAGCTGCTGATGTATCCTGAAATGCAGTGTATATGATCATCAATGATGTAAGACTGTTTCACCGTAGTAGAAGGCCATCCATTAATTATGTAAGCAAATAAAATGTTATCTGCAAGGATTATAAAATATTCTTATGTAATATCCCTGATAGAAATTTTTAGATTATTCACCATTTGTAAGTAAAAGCTGAATCAAAATAAAATAACTTCTAAACAGTTATAGTAAATTTTTAATTAAAAAAAAAGATTGGTAAAATGAATCTGAAATGTCAGTGAAGCTAAAAATGTATTTCAAAATCATTTCTTTTCATCTAGTTTTTATCTGCAAAAAGTACAGAAAATATTGAATTTCTGTCAAGGACTTATTGCTTAAGTCAAATGATGAAAGAAAAAGTAATTTGTTATATTAATTTTGTTTTATATAACACTGAATAAAAGACCGAAGTGTTTATGTAAATATATCTCATATTTTTATTTTAATGCTTTAAAAAGTAACATTACTTTTTTTAGTTTTTAGGGGCTCTTAGAAGAACCCCTAAAATGAGTTTCTTATAAGATATGTCAAAACACATCACTACTCCCAGCAAGGAGGGTTATTTGTTTGAACATATACTTTGTATAAAAAAACCCTGATATAATTGCATATAACTTTCTTTTCTTTTCATTATAAACATTACTGTATTAAAATAAAGTT
Organism: Lycorma delicatula; assembly: GCF_047948215.1. NCBI lineage: Eukaryota > Metazoa > Arthropoda > Insecta > Hemiptera > Fulgoridae > Lycorma > Lycorma delicatula. The sequence goes on along the minus strand of NC_134456.1, from coordinate 22,741,021 downwards.
GTAATACAATGCATACATATAATCAAAGTCATCTAATATTAATTTTGTATAGAAATATAAACCTGTGTATATATAATTTGTGATTTTAAAGAAACTTTATAATTTGCAAAATTTTTAAATTTAACTTCTGTAATGTAGTGATAGCACCTTTGCAGTAAGGTTCTAGGTTCAAATTTTTGGAAAAAATAAATGGATTAAGATCTGAAACTTTTTATAGAAAATAATGTCTACTAATTAATGCTACAGACCACCATTTCTCAACCTGAGGGTCACGACCCGCACTGGGGTCGCAGTTATATGAAGGAGGCTTGTGAAATTAGCTTAGAACTTTATACATAAACAATAATGAGATCATTTTATGAGAAAAAAAATCATTTATTCAAAACATTTTAATTTAATCTATTAGTACATATGTTAAGAAAACAAATTAATGAGATGGTCGTGTTTGTTTTTCATCTAAAAGTTTCTCAATATGTGGATCTATGTTAGAAACACATAAAGGCAAAGAAAAATGTTAGTTTTTAGCACAACCACAGATGAAAAACCCTTTTAAAAGCGGTAAGATGTGGTGAAAGGGATTAGTATTTTCAATGCTTCTGTGACTAAATTTCCATATTCACTTTGACAAACAAGCCAAAACATATCTAAATCTTCAGATGTGAATTGTAGTTATAACATTTTATCAGCAGACATTTCAATGAGTTGGTCATGAATCTCAACTGGTAATTAGCAGCCGCAACAACATTTTCACTAAATGGATTCAGTACCCATCGCTTTGAAAAATTACTTTTACCTTCTGGGAAATACTCTCCCAACTGAATTTTTAGCTCAAGCAAATACATCTTCATGCAATCCAGACTGTGGTGAATAATAGTATCTTCTTCATCCAAATATTTCTCAATATAATCAGAAGCGAATGGAAACATAAAATTCTTTGCTTTGAAGACGAATAACCAGATATCAAGCTTCTTAATGAAAGCATGAATTTTGTCTGTCATTAATAAAATGTTTTTATAATGTCCTAAATTCACATCCAAGATGTCAAATGCAAAAATACATCAGCTATGTAAGCTTAACATTATATACTCATTATTCTTTAAAAATATTGAGAATGGTATTTGTTTATCGTGGAAAAATATTATTAATTCATTTTGCAATTCCAATAACCAGGTTAACACTTTACCCCCATGATAACCATTTGACTTCTGTATGGAAAAGAAGTGATTTTTTCTTTTCAACTATTTCATCACATAGTTTAGCAAACAGCCCAATCTAAATGGTCAAATTTTAATAAAATTAACTATTTTACAACTTAACAAAGAATTTGTTTGAGATTTTCCAGCATATTTTTTGTGGTAAGACCATGTCTGTGACAGAAGCAGTGCAACCATTCCACCCTTGATGTAAGACAATCTATTAATTTTTTAAGAAATCCACTGTTCTTTTCTGTTATTGCCTTTTCACCATCACTGCAAACAGCAATACATTTTGACCAACCTATTTTGTAGTTTTTAGTAGCTTCATAAAAAACATCAAAAATCTTTTATAATCCAGATGTTTAGTTTCCATGTCTTGAATTAATTTTGATGGCTCAGGCCCAAACAGAACTTGAAAGTAAACAACGCACTTGTTTTTCCATCCAGTGAGGTAAAATCATAATTTAAATAATTGTCATTGTACAATATTGTCTTTTAACCAATCGATTCACTGGTGGAAGAAGGCTCACTTTGTTTTTTCACAAATTTATCCATTTTGCATAAGAATCTAATTGGAAAAAAAAAACAGTTACACCATTTGATCGCACACTAAAAAACCGAAACCTCAATTATTACCTTCAATGAAACTATGCTTTTAAAAATGTAAAGGCATCAGACACATGCTTCGCATTCAAAACTAAACTGAAATTTTGCAATCCCTTACATTTCTTTTAATATTGCTAGAGTACGATATGTTTAAACCTATTATATTCATGTTCAAACACAATGCTCTCACAGCAAATATTATGCAAGTAGACCAAATTTCAAGGAGCATGTACATATCAAGTAGGAACTTGTAAATTGCTCATGTTTGTACACTTCATACATGCATATCATACTCGTTGCTATCAGTGCAGTTAAATAGTTCTAATTAAGTTTCATTGGGTTGGGGTTGGAAGGTCGTGAAATAATCATTATATAAATATTTTTTTACTTTTTGATGGTTGTGGAGCTAAAAATGTTGAGAATCACTGCTATAGATTAAAAATAATTTTCAATACGCATTTCATTATTAACAATAATTTTTTTTTTTTGTAAAATAAATATGAGTATCTAATCATTGCATATATTTTTTATGGTTCTTAATAATTGGGAGAAATAAAATTATGTTGTAAAGAGCAAAGATTACTTCTTTATCTGAATGTTTGATAATGAATATTAAATTTAAAAATTATTTTAAAAAATTTCTGTTGTATTAAGGTTTTCCTATGGATTAATTACATCTAATTTTTTCCCAATTGTATTATTTAGTTTAAAACAAAAAAAAATTAATTTTTAGAAAATCCTTTTTAGTATCGACTCATTCTAAATTAAAAGAATCTATGTAATATTTATGTTAGAGTAAAGTGTAAACACTTATACTTCTTTTTTTTCGGGAAGAAAATATTTCCTTGCTCCTTTTGGATATTTTGGTTAGTTTTAGATTACAAACAGAAGTCCTGATCCTCTAAAGTTTTGTGTGTATTATTTTATATAATGGAGCTGTTTCAACTTCAAAGTTGCAGCCTTATATCCTAGCCAGACACTGAGAAGGGCAGGAGGATTGGGCAAATACTCTTCACAGGAGCCCACCCTGGATTGAAGGAGAGATGTTTCCTGTTTCCAGGAGGATAATTATGACACCACTTCACTTTCACTGCATCAAGAATCTGCTGCTTGGAAGGAAGTAAAACTGATTAAAAATTTAGCCCTCCGATGCTTAATAATACTACAATGAAACACAGCTAGTAGCTTTCATGTGAGCAAAATAGTTGGAATAAATTATAAATGCCGAGTTATCTACCAATCCAGTTCAGGTAAATCCAGATTATTCATCCTGCGAGTTTTGAGATCTGATTTGGGTTCTCCATCAAATATTAGGGGGGATGCCTTTCTGCAAACTTCAATTGAAACATCAAGGGGTCCTCCAGAGGAGTCGAAGTTTTGAAAAGCACTCCCATCTGAATTAGTAGATTACTCCATTGCCCATCCACTTGTAATAAGTATAAATTAGTAGTGCAAAATAAAGATTTTTCATGCATAAAAGTCACTTTCTTTCCAGTACATTTATTTGCATAAAGCTTTCATTAATAGAGTGTCCTTCATCATGGAACTCCGTCTTGCCACAATGAGGTTCTCACCTCAAGTATAAAGGTTGGCAGTACCACTCCAATTTCACGTTAAAATTAATAACTTAAATTATTTTTAAAGTTTTGAAATATATTAAAAAGAACAAAAGACGTTTTAAAAAACCAATTAAATAATTTTTAACAAAAATAATAAATACAAAACAAAACATGCAAAAGAACTTTTGAGTGTATCATTAAAAAAAAATTACCATCATTTACTATCTATGATTTTTATCTGCCACATACATAATCATATGAAAACATTTCCTACTGATCTTTTCTGCCTCTTTCTTTTTCTGTTTAGTCTCTGCAACCACCGTAAGGTATTCCTTCAGAGGATGAATAAGCATGATATGTATAAGTGTAAATGAAGTGTAGTCTTGTACAGTAACAGGTTGACCATTTCTGAGGTATGTGGTTAATTGGAACCCAACCATATCCATACTCTAGTATTCAAATCCATACGAAAGTAACTGCCTTTACTAGGATTTGAATCTTAGAACTCTTGACTTCGAAATCAGCTGATTTGCGATAACATGTTCACCACTAGACCAATGCAGTGGGTTGATCTTTTCTGCCTACCATTTACTAAACTAAGAATTTAACACTCTTCCAGCTTGCTGTAGATATTCTCATGAAAAAGATTGCTAGCTCCAGGACTAAAAAAAATTTAATAAATGAAAAAAGAAATAATAATAATAACAATAAAAAATAATAATGGACAAATCAACAACATTTATAGAACACTGTTAAAAATACTTGTTTAGTAAGTAGATTTTAATAAAAACTTTTATAAAAGGTTTTTGAAAATAATTTTTTTTGTAATTTATTTCAATAACCATTTAGCATAGTTCTTTATTTGTAAATTGTTTAACATTTAATAATAATTGTTTTGCAGGTTATACATTTTTTGTGCCGACAGATGAAGCATTTTCACAGGTGGGATTAAAACATGCTCCAGATAATTTCTTATCAAATGGTGTCGGTTTACAAGTTCTTTTGAGTCATTTTATTAAAGGGCGTTTATATGATAGAGATCTCAGTGATAATGCTACTTTTACTTCTTTATCCAATAAAACTCTTCATATTTCTAGAAAAGGAGGTTTGTACTGTACAATATCTTTCCTATTTTAAGACTGAATTAAAAGATTTGCGATTGTAAGTTTCTATTTTAAAATGTATCGTAATAAAGATATATTTTCTTTTGTAAAGCTAATTTATTGCTTTGTTTTGATTTCAGATAATGTATCAGTAGAAACATCAAATATAGTTCAAAGTGAAGTATTTGTTTATAATCTCGGTACAATGTTTTACATTGATAAAGTTCTCTTTGGTGAAGAGCTGCCAGAGTTTGATGCTGTAACTACAACAGAGACAGTAGTAGTAAATACTGCCAAAGGCAGTGAATGGACAGAAGAAACTGGATCACTTCCTGATATTCTTCTACAAGATTCCACAACAATGAATAATATGGCTAATGAAGCATCTGAAACTACAACTACAACTAACACAAATAGTGGTACAATAATTCCACCTTGAATTTAAGTTGTAAATGGACATATTAGCCTTATGAAAATGGCAAGTGTAGTTTTGTTGATAGTTATTAGATTGCAATGATTGCAGCCAGTTTTTTTTTTTTAATGTAAAAGTAAACATCAACAAAACAAACTAATTAAATCTAATCCCTTTTGAATAGACTGTTGTTGATGAATGAACAATATATATGATGAAAAAGTTTATATCTATATTTTCATTCCTTTCTCATTTACGATAAAGGTAGATTGGTAGATTGTAAGTCATTCTATTACAGTATTTACTGAGTATAATTTCCAATGTATAATTTTTCCATTTACAATCATAAAATTATGAAAATGATTTGAAACTAACTGTACAGAATGGATAGGGAGCCAAAATAAAATTAATTATCCCATGATTAGTATAATTGGGTAGTTTGGAGTATAGCAGCAGCATTCTTAACAGTTATTTTAATTTAAACATTTACTCATCAGTAAATGAGCGTTGATTTAAACTAATAATGCTGATTAATAATACAAGATGCTACTGTACTTCAGCCTAGTCATATAGAGTGTAACTTTTCTCATAAAGAAAATTATAGAAATTTAAATCAGTTTAAATTGTCTAAAAGAAAATTCTGGTAAAAATTAGAAAAAATCAGTCATTACTTTATGTGTGTTAATAATCACTCTGAACGTTCAATACATCTACCTATAAATAGTAATAAGAATGAAAAATAAATCGAACATGTAGGATTACAAATTTTAATGTGATAATGTAGTTGTAAACTAAGTTTCATATGCCACTTAATGATGAAGAAAACAAAAATATGTATTATAATTACACTCAAGGACCGTTATAAAAGACAATATTCAGTGAAAAATAAGAGAGAAAAAAAGAATGTTATTAACACCAATAATATTTAATAATTTAAATTATTACAAGTTACATTTAGTATGCGTGTTTTCATCAAGAAAAATGATTTGAACATAATATTAGCTTATTTGATAAGAAATTTGTTAAGACTGACCATTTGGTACAAATGTTTTGTTACTGGCAAAAAAATAAATTGTACTAATATATTTTACATAAAGAGTATTAATTTTATAAAAGATTTTTAAAATATCACTAAATTAATTTGAAAATTTTCATTTGTAAAATAAAACCTGTGCAATTTCTAATAAGATATTTCTTGTTTGTAATAAAAACTTAACAAAACTACCTTGCTAAAAATACTCATTAAATGCATTTACTACTGAGCTTAATAATGATATTTTAAAAATTCTGTATTTTAAAATAAAATGAAGACATTTTTAATGAAGCTTAAAATAGAAATTAAATTTTAATTTATAATTTTAAATGTGATGTAAAACTGTTGTATTTATTTAAATATTGTGTAAGTTTAAAGACGTATAGATACAATAGACAGACTAATCAGAACCATTAGAAACAATGGAACCATTAGAAACTATAGTTAGGTGGAAGAAAAAGTTCAAACAGCAGGCAGAATCAAGAGTACATATATTTTGTTTTAATTAATTTTTCTGCTATAAAGCAAATATTCAATTTAAACGTTCACATTTTATCGAATGAATTTCTCAACCCAACCCTAGTCAATCTGTTGTTAACCATCCATTTTTTGACCAATAATATAGGCACTTTTGATACCTATTAGATTGTTATCAGCCATTAAGAAACTATTAACTATTATCATCTGCAAACACATTAGCTTAATTCTAATGCGTAGAATGAGTTACATGCGAATAACAGATATTTTCTATTTTGTAAGGATATAGAATCTTATCCAAATTGTATCTATATTTTTGTAAGGAAACAGTTATTATTATTGTCCCAATAACAATAGCAGATGTAATCTTAACTTGGAACTTACTGTAAAACAAATGTGTAGAATTTGATTTATAATAATTGAATACTGACTTACATGAATTATTTCAAATAAGAATTGAGAAATAATCTATGTAAATAAAGTCGATTTTCAGTTATTATTTACAAGTATGCAAAAAAGTGTACTTAGAACAATTTTTGTTTGAAATAAGTTTGTTTACTCTTATTTAAACTTAATTTTATAATAAAGTAAATGATTCACTTTAAAAAAAAAAACATTTAGATTTTAATTGATAAAAGTTTATTTGAGAAATTCCATTTAACTTTTAACTTCTGCCAAAAAAAAGTATATCTTATTTTTAAAATAAATAAATGAACATTAATTCAAAGAATTATTTTCATAGCTATCTTCTTTGGTACTTCATATCACATTAATTTAAATAATTAGAAGAATTAAATTTATCTGGCAAATTTATCTAACTGAAAATTTTGCCCTATAACTTGGTGTTTTCTTTTTTTAATTATATAGTATACTTATGAGTACACATCTATCCATATTATAGTTACTGAACATAGTGGCTCTATACTGTGGAACAATGATTTATGCTCTCAAGATACAGAGCAAGAGAATAAATTCAGTTTTGGGTTCTGCTGTATCAGTTTCTTGCTTAACATACCAATATGAAAATACTTAGATGTAATACAACTAGAAAAAGTTTACCTCACATAACTAAAAGTCTTTTTTTAGCTTCATTTGAGATATTCTTAGTAGACAACTGACTAATAAGTTGAAGTTGATTACAGGAGTCAAAGGCTAATGGATAAAGAGGTCATTACATCCCTTAAACTTACTTAAGTTGTTTCTTAGGTTACACATCCTTTTTATTATTTATTTATGGTTCATTAGTAAAAACACTTGTTTGAATGAAATGAAGTAATCAGAATCTGAAATACCAGTTAGTGCCAGGTAGTGTATGGTGTTTGAAAAAATAGTTTTTTTTTTAATAATAGCTAACTATTACTTTGTTAGTTCTTTAATAGTCATGTCTCTTCTAGTTAACAAAACGGTAATTAAAGAGAGTAAATATGAAAAATATTTATACACAGTTTAATCCAGAAATGATAAATATTTAAATAATAGAAAAGAAATATAACATGAAATTATATTAATTTGTAATTAGTTTATTTTTTGTTATTATGTTCATTTGTATTAGAATAAATATTTCATTTTGTTACTATCTTAGTAACTTTGTTTATCTGTTTTGGTAAAACAGCAATCTATATATATATTTTTTGAATATTTCTGTTAATAAAAATACAATTCCAGATTTTTGGTCCTTGTTACTGTAATGTTCAGATTAGGTTAATTATTAAGAGTCTATTGTATTTATATGATGTATATGTTAGTATAATTCAATTAAATGAAATACTTTTTTCATAGAACCTAAATAATTTTTATTTTAATTAGTGTTGTACAGAATTTTATTAGCAATTTTTAATTTGAAAAAATAAAATGACAGTATTTTTTGGTAACTTATGTAGATTTTATTTTGATATCTTTTTTTTATGGACAAATTTTTTACTTTTATATTTTGTATGGAACAATTAGACATATTTTTAAATTCTTATGTTAGTTTGCACTGTATCATACTGCAATGTTTTTTATTTTTTTTAGACTAAATTTATAATACTTTGTATTTTACTGAAGTTTATAATATAATTTTCAAAACAAATATATATTTTTTAAAAATTAAATATTCATGCAAAATGTTTATAGCTCTTAATTGCATCAATTAGATATTAGCATATTCTAAAAATTTATTATAACTTGAAGAAAAAATTATAATAACTATAAAATTTATTCCTGCCTGCTCATCTTTCATTTTATACTTAAAAAATGAAAAATAACCATCCAGTAAAATCAGTACTTCAGGTTTAAAAGTTTGTCTAATCAAAACATTAAAACCTTTGCACTGCAACCTATTTATTTGAGTTAATCTAGATAAGAGTAATATCAATTAATTATTTTGACTTTAATATTAAAATTATTTTTATGCCTTCTGTTAAAAATAAAATTGACAATTTCTGTTTAATTCTTGGTATGGTTAGCGGCCAGCTATGGTCACTGAAATTACAGGTTAAAATTATCGTTACTATTAGAATGATTAACAGAGTAAAAATGAACAACATCCGTTGACTAGAAAAGAAATTAAAAAAATTTTTTGCTATGATTTGAAATTTGCTTCTGTCTGATTCAACTGACACTGAAGTTGTTTACCATCAAAAGCAAAGTGAATACGATCATAAAGTAAGTGCAGAAACTGGTTGGGTTTTTAATATTTGATGGTCTAAAGCAAGACTAAACAAATCACGATTTACTGCAGCTGTCTCTCTTGTTATTTTCTTCTTCCTTTATTCTCTTTTCCTTATCCTTTACATTTAACTTCCTAGGATAGTATTGTAGGAATCATGACACCTGCTACCCTGGTTCCGTTTACGGCACCAATTGTGTAGTGGCCACTTCTTTATTGGAATTCATGATTATTTTTGAGTAGAGAAGTAACAAACAAATTAAGTTTTTTGTACATAGGAAACATATAATAAGAGGCTAATTCATAAGTAATTTGAGATGTTGAAGTATTATTAAAAAATAGTGTGTAATTATAATAGAATATTTGAAATTATAACTTATTAGATTAATTCACATCTTTTCCTAAGTAATTGATTAGTGATAGTTTTGTAGTAAAGGTTTGTAAATTAAACAGCTTTGCAAAATTTTGCCAATCAGAATTCCTATTTATTTTGAATTGATTTTAATTTTATATATTTTAAATTATATATTATGTATTTTAAGTTTTATTACTAAATTTTAAGTTTTAATAATCTAAATTTGTACAAATCCATTCAGGATTGACTATTCTGTAACAATTCAGAATTTATAGATAGAATTTTGAGTTTTTTAAAAACATTTTAAAATGTAAGTATAATTTCACGGCAAAAAACTATTTTTTATTTTATGAATTATTTATTTGTTTGACAATAGCTACTACAGGTAAACACCCAGTTACAGCCCCTAATGAGAGATGAGTTTTGTAGCATTAAAAAATGTCAAGCCTGACTGGGATTTAAGTCCAAGACGTTTTGGATAAAAAAATGTTAATATAAACTAGAAAAAACATATTATAACATCATGACTTAAATTTTGTAACCTTATTTTGGTCTTTATTTAGTCCATGCTAAAGCGTAATTCACATTAAAAAATTTTAAATACATGTGAATTCATTATTTTATTGTTCTTTTAATGAATTTACAGAGAACGTTTTTTTTAATTTAACCTCCGGGACGACCTTTAGGTACTGCTTAACAGGATGAGATGAATGATTTGTAGCATGTGTGAAAATGCCATGCCTGACCAGGATTCGAATCCAGGACCTCCGGATGAAAGGCTGAGACACTACCACTCATGCCAGGAAGGCTGGCTACTGAGTACATTGGATTACACACACGTCTCAATAAAATGTTTGTGATATTAGTTACATTAAAAAAAAAAATGCCTGCAGTTGCACTTAGCTTAATAAACTTGCTTATTTCATTAATAGTCTAAACAATTCTTGGTGTGCTTTTTTCAGAAAAATACACATAGCCTGGAATTTACAGGCTATACATAATGTATATTTCATATACATTATGAAAATATAATATATATGAATTTTATACTTGACAGATGAAAGTGTCTATGAAAAGAAAATTCTTTTAAAAAACCTCATCCATTTTTTACAGTAACATAATTTCAGCCATAATCAAGTTGTAACGCCACTGGATATTTTTAAATGAATCTTATTTTAATTAATACCTTTTGTTAATCTCCAACTTCTACAGTGCTTTTAATTTAGCAAAACTGTAGTAGATATGAATTGTTATTTTTTGATATGTGAAACTACAAAATAGGCTGTTCAATTTCAAGAACCCTCCGATGTACCTGATAAGCATTTAGAATTTTTTCAGATTTTAATCAATGTTGTTTTTTACTATAAAGATACATTCACCATTTTCAGTCACAGTAGATGTAACCATACCTAGATAACTTGGTCTCACAGTAGCTTACTATTATCATTTATAAATGTTAATATACTATTACTACAATATAATATAGGCTACTACTTAATTCTTTTTTCTTAATGGCTATTTATTGAAACATATAACTTAAAACCCTAATGAGGTTTTTTAGTATCTCTCATACTGCAGTTTATGGTTAGGAAAGTTAATCTTCTGTCTTCCACCCATTATAATAAGATTGTTTCTTGTTGAGTTCCATCAGAGTGATTAATTTTGTTTTTATCAGGCAGGTGAAGTGTTCATAAAGTTTTTACATAACTTAATTCAATTGTGTAATACGGTACAATTTCACCAAACTCATTCGTCTGTTGGACCAGAGCTAGTAAAATCATAATCTTCTGTCTTCCACCCATTATAATAAGATTGTTTCTTGTTGAGTTCCATCAGAGTGATTAATTTTGTTTTTATCAGGCAGGTGAAGTGTTCATAAAGTTTTTACATAACTTAATTCAATTGTGTAATACGGTACAATTTCACCAAACTCATTCGTCTGTTGGACCAGAGCTAGTAAAATCATATCAGCAGTTCATTGATATTACCGTACATCAGTTCAAGTTCAATTATTTTAAAATGAATATGGTTATTCATGTTACTGGTATACTTAAGAAATTGGAATTAAATGAGCAGCACCTTTGGATCTTCAATATGATAATGAACTGCATTTTTTACAACCCGCTTGTTCACCAGTGGATAAGTCAGGGAGCAATACAGGAAATTAATAAGTATAAATGCAAACAAGGAAAACCACATTTAACATATTTATTTCTTGTAGATAATTTTAGCTAAATAATCGTGGTTGTGGTTTTACTAGTGTTTACCACACAGTTGCTAGTTAAAAAAAAACATTTACCTAATACTACACAAGACAACTGCTGACTGGTAATTGAGCTTTATAGCCCTGTAATATGAAAATGAAAAAAAAAACCTAAGAAAATTATACAGATCACGTATCATACTCTTTTTAAGATCGATTTTGTAATTTACTTCACCCATCCTTACAAAACTAATCAAAATACAAATAACCAATACTAAACAAATTGGTTCTCACTGATCAGTGAGGTTAAACAATACTGGGATGACAATGTCCTTTAGATAACTGCAAGCTGTTGGGTTTTTTTTTAACCTTTGGCACTGCCATTAGGTATTGCTTCAGAGGATAAAAAAATGAAATAAGCTGTTGGCTTTAGTTCAAGAAAACTGTACAGAGAAATATAAAAATAATTAATCTTCTTACCACTGGTGCATGCCCTTATTATAAATCTAATCATAAGATATCTTACACACAATAACAGAATCAGAACATCCTGGCCCTGCTAAGGTGATGTTCATTTATATTTGTCATTAAATGGATACTTGTACAGTAACTTTTAAAAAATGTCCTACTTCTTTTATTAATGTATCCAAGCAGAAGTGGACTAGCAATGACCTTTAACTGCAGGTGGTTAGTTGACTCACACTTGTTAATTAGTATATCAACCAGGGCATTTGCATTAAAATAACACCAGGTTTATATCACTAATTATTCTAAGTTAACGAGTAGAAAGATTTCATCGCTTGTTCAATTTTACACTGTTTTTACAAATAAAAAAAAAAGAAGTGATACCTAATTACCATTGTTTTTTGTTATATATTTCAATATATGACAGTTTAAAATTAAAGATAATTGGAAAATCGGATAACTTGAAATTGGTCAGAAATGTGTACAGAATGTACCTGCACCTATCAATTAATTATAATGTGGAATTTGATATTAACATTAAAAAAATGTAATAACTGGGTATAAGGATTTTAAATCATTATTAAGTAGAAACCTTAAATAAATTATGATAGAGAAATGTATTATCAGTTGCATTATTAAAATTAATTTAAAAACCTTACCTTAATGAATTAGAATATGCTCAAAAGTAACAATTATAACAACACCAATATTACTATTACATTTTTTCATTTTATAAAAAATTATAACTGTCTTTTTTATTTTGTAAAATCATTTGTAATGTAAACTGTATTTTGTACTAAAATTGGAAATGATGGGTAGATTTAATATGAAGTGAATAATATAAAGGCTTATTTATTATTATAATTCACGATAACAGTTATTAATAAATATTATATTTTATACATTAAATACATCTATTATTATGTTAGGATATTGTTTTAAAATCAAATATAATTGAAATGCACATTGTAAATATTATATGTGTTACATAAGTATATAAGTGTTAGTATATAAGATCTGTTATGTATTTGTATATAATAAAATTAATTATTTGTAATTATTAATAAAAATAATTTATCATGAATAAACATAATTATATTTATTTAATTCAAACGATATAAACCATAAATGATAAGACTGAATATTTTTGTTGTAACTTACTGTTACAAAAATTTGTTTTGGTGGCTGACTTTATTTATCCACAGTAGTTTGATGGAAAAAATTACTTAACAATTATAATTTACAATATCAACTTAATGATCAGCAGGTTTCTTATTTATTTAAAAATATTTTATATTTCAGTTCAGCGACTTATAATTACAACAGAATCGTATAAAAAATAATCATACCTTCCTTGACTTGTACAGTACGATATCTATGAACACAAAATACCGATCCATGCAGCAAACATACATAATTGTAACACATTTTTAGCTTAAAAAAGTGAAACTCCAGAAACAATTAATTACTTGCATGTAGTGGAGCAACAACATTACGTCAGTGATGAAACTGCTCTAGTTCCTCAAAATACTTGACATGATTACAAGAATCTATTAAATTTATAATAAGTTCAGTTTAATCAAAGAATTATTACTTTTGTATTTAGATTTGTCAAGAATAGCTGTGTAAAAATGGACTGAAACAAATAAAGTTAATTACAATAACTTTTTCTTTTTTACTTAAAATATGTAGCTCTTTTTGAGGAAGTAAGTTATGAATCCAAGGAGACTGGAGCCAGCAGATCCAGTACCTGCCTCATCCCTTTAATTGTTGAAGAATAATAATTTTCATCATCCGTGCCCTTACATTTTTCTATAAATTCTTATTCTGGTCCAGTAAACCTTCTGGTCGAACAACAGCTTTTGGAGGTGCAATTGTCTGAATTACAAAAAAGATTGTTAAACAGACCAGTTAAAAAGGGTACCTTTTAGTTCCTTCTGGATCTTCTTTTCAGTTTTATTTCTCTTTCTTCTTACTTGGAAGAAATCCAACACCGTTATCTAGGTACTATTGCACACTCCCCTCCTTAAAGCTGTTTGTCCCAAACAGCTCCATGATAAGGTATTTCTTCTCTTCTCATCGTTTCTTCTTAATTGGAAGAAATCAGTTACCCTGGTCCTGTTATAATATTTATTTATTTTCTATGAATTATTCCTATATTGCACACATTTTTCAACATATGAGGAACTTTTGAATTTCTTCAAAAAAGATTTCAGACATGTTACAAGTCAACTGTGCTCTAACTCCTATACTTTGTCACCCAGTGCCTCCTTCAATGGCCCAAACAAAAAAAAAGTCACAAGAGGGATAAATTTGGACTGTACATGGGGATCTTCTAAGAAAATTAAATTTTGTTTTAGTAAATTTTGTCCAGTTTATCCAGAGGGCTAATAGCTGTAAGAGACCTTACATACATTACCTTGGCATTGTTGTGAAAAAGAATCAATCTGATTGGCTGATAGTGCCTTTGTTCCTGTAGGCGACATTTACTTTGTCAAAGAGACGCCAGAACTATGCAGCATTCAGTGTGAAATTTTTAGAGAAAATCAATAAAAAATACACCTTTCTACTTCCAAAAGAATATTGTGAGGGACTTTTCCAACAGATGGAGCATTAAAAAATAAATAGCAATTGAAAACTGTGTTTAGCGAGTTATATTATAAACTTAATTTACTTCAATCAGAAAGAAAGGTACTAAAACTGACGAGCAAAAATAAAATAATAAACAATTATTTTATAGATGTTTTCACAGGTGTGGAAGATATATGCAAGCAGAACAGTAATAACAAAGCCAGAAATTATATACACAATTTCTATAACAATCTTTTTGTTTATTAATATATTAAATTCAAAATAGTAAATAAATATTATATTTAATACAAATTATTAAAATTAATAAAAATTAATTACTTAAAAAACAGTCAAAGATACTTTTTGATATTTTTATTTATTGAATTTCATGAGTCACAGGATTAATAGATTCAATTTTATGATCTGCAACATTTGGACGAGTTTCATATGAGCAAATAGTAACACCATGCCTATAAGCAGTACTAAATTCGCCACGTAAGCCAATATAATAAATACGAGTCTTTTCAGAACCAAAATTGTTTGGAAAATGTATCGTGAGATGATTAACTGATGAAAACTTTACAACCCTGTATAAAAAAAAAGTATTATAAATAATTGAAAGATATAAAACTATTATTAGAAACAGCCATTAATGGCAGATTTCCCTGCAATTTTATACATTAATGTTAGTTTCATGTAATTATATATTTTCACACTTTTTTTATTCTTATGGCAATTCAGGTAAAAGAACAATATAACCTACAGTTGGATTTTTTAAAATAAAATTCAAAATGATTATTTAAGCAGTTCAAAAATATCACTTATCTAGAGTTGCATCAATCCGTTCTCATAAAACAAAATGAAATGTGTTATGACAATAACATCATAAATTGAATTTATAAAAAAATTCTATAATTTAAATCTTTTGTAAAGTTTGGAAAACTAAAAAAAAATTAAATTTTTAATAATGTATTAGTGATTTCAATACCCAGAACAATTTAAATGGTTTAATGATTTAGCATAATATTCAGAACAAACAAGTTTAACAATGATATATTTTTCAAACAAGTAAACTATACGTGCAATTATTTTATTAATGCTTAAAATTATAACACTGTGATTGATACAACTGGAACTTAAATTACGAGGTAAATTCAATAGTTTCATATAGCGTTTGACATGGAAAAGTAAATAAAGGACATCCTACAGGTGTATATCTAAGTAATTTTTGAAAAATTATTGTAACATAAAAAAAAAGTTGCAAAACACAATTTTTTAGCAATTTGATTAAATTGCCATTAAACAAATAAAATTTTGCAACAAAATTTGTAGAAAATTTAATTCTAAGAAAATCTACATGCCATGTCAGCTGAGCATGACTTTAGGAAATATGACTTTTATTAAAAATTAACAGACCAAAACACATAGTAGAGTACTGTATTGCAATTTTAAACCAAAATAACAATCATTACTATGTTGGAAAATATCTATAACAAAATTAATCATTAAAAATAAAAAACAAAAATTAAATATGATAGTTTAATACAATTATTTAAATTTCATTGTGGGGGTAATACTATGCAGCTTTATCTAATTGAGGAAATAAAGGAAAAATTACCATATTTTATGAAAAAGAATGTTTTTTTACAAAGATAATGCACCAGCAGCTCACACTTCTGCAATTGTGACAGAAAAAATTGTTCAAATTACCCTAAAAAATTCTTTTACATCCCAAGATTTACATTAAATGAAGTTATTGAAAAACCTGCCCCTATTGAAGACTTGGATAAATCATAATACAAGGGCAGGATCAAAACCCTTGAGCACTGTAGACTAACTGTATAAACTTAAAAGATTATGTTGAAAAATAAAAAAAAATCCTGAAAAAAATGTTATCTTTTTTATTTTTGCATAGACTTATCAAATACCCAATATATTAATGATATTAAGTTAAATCATACAAATACAAATTATTTATGTTCAGGATTTCCACTCATTTATTACATAAATAAGTAATTACGAACTAAATCCAGTGTAATTTTTCTCCTCTTATTTCTTGGAGTACTTTAAGTGAACACAGACTTCTTTGTTTTTAGCTGTTTGATTAAATCTCACTATGTTGACTAGACCATTTCTTATTGAAGAATCTTAAATGTGATTCATATTACCATGATAAATATTATAATTATTATTAATTATCCAATTATCACTAATTTATCAATTTGGCATTGTATATTTGTTCTTTATTATTTAATAAGTTCTGATTTCTATGCATTTCATTTTTTTACCACAAGTGCAATAGGAGCCCTTTTTAATTTCAATTTTTTTACACTAACAAAAATATTCAAAGAAATGTAATTTACATTACTTATTCTACATAGAACTGGAATTAATACCAAAACTACATGCCTGTAAATAAAATAAGGTTGAATGAATTTGGACTTAACTGTACATATAGTCAGTCAAGTTCTCACCCTTTAAAACTTGAGTGGTTCTCTGAAAATAAATTCAATTATATTAAATTAATTCCATAATATGCAATTTACTAAAACAACATTGCACCCATTTTTATGGGAAAAGTATATGAAAATATTAGTTTTACATCATTATGTCAAAAAACATATTTGTTGTAACTACTATTAAAATAAAATTAATTTTTTTATGCCTAACTTTATTCTCACTGAAGTATACAGACACAGAAACGGTTTTATAAAATTAAGAGACAGGCAAACAAAATAGAAACTAACATATAAATCAATATTATCACTATATAGGAAATTATACAATCCAAAATTGAGATAGAAGTAAATAAATATAGGAGATACAAATAGGTCAATAGTGTTCAGCATTTACTTCCATATTGTCCATACTGGCTAACTGGTTGTCTTAAGAGTTAAATCATATTTAAAATATAGAAAAATACTATAGTATATAGCAATCATGGTTTTAATTTAATAATGACAGTTTGATAATATTACACTGAGTTCATATCACAAAAAAAGACAACATTTTGTCAGAAACAGACAAAAAAATAATCAGACAAAAACCAAACAACTTTCATCCACCCACCATCAAAAGATTCAGCATTGATATCAAACTCTCCAGATATTTTGTTCATCAAAACACCATACAATTTATGATGTAGTCTTATTTGTAATCAATCAAATGTTTGAGGTATGACAATAAAGTTTACAGCCTCATTTTATTGTGAGCATGATGGCAACACTGGGAGATTGGCAGCAGTGGCATAGTGACTGTTAACATTTCATGCAGACATGAAGTTGTTTTCTGTTCCCTCAACAACATTGTGTTGAGTGTAGCTCTGTTTTTGTACACTTCTATTTTGCTATTGTGATGACAGAAATCAATCATGATTTTGAAGACCAGCAAGTTGTGATGAAATTCCTAGTGAAAGCAGGGAAAACAAACTCGGAAATTCTTGAAATGATGAATACGGATACAGTCTTATGAAAAGAAGTTAGTTCTTCAAATGGGTGGTAAGATTCAGAGAAGGGAGAACCTCTCAATAGAAAACAGTGAACATTCAGGGCATTCAAGGGAAGATGACCACTGAAGAGGGCACTGAAATAAAATAAATGTGTTACGCTTAATCTTAAGAGAATGTTAAAAAAAGATTACTTTCTTATTAAGCTAATTATTAGAATACAAATTAGCACCTGAGAGGTAAACAGTCGTAAATCCAATGGAAATCCGATGGAGCTACCATCATTTACCTCTCAGGTGCTGAAATTTAGCTTGTTTTTAGAACATACATAAATATTGCAGGGCTAATAAAAAAAAAATCTGCCGATTCGGTGTCTGTAGGATTGTTTAACTATTTGTTATGTTAATGAAAAATTGTTTTAATATTATGATAAAATTAATAATACTTCATAAAGACATAGAAGAATTAGACAAAACAATGCAGTGATGATTATCAGTTCAAGTCATTAAGAAAAGGCAGCCTCCTTTATTTTTGTGCTATCAATGACTTTTCATATTATGAACATTTTTATACGATTGGTTGAGGAAAATCTCATTAAATGGTATTTTCCACCATTAAAATGTCTATTCAAAGATCTCTTTAAAAGATGTAAAGCACGATGAAATGGGAGAACCATTCCATGAAATGAATACTTCTTGAAATAGAGTGTCAAATTTTACATTTCGGTTGTGCAGTTGGTTGCCAATGACTGATCCAGCAGATTCACATACAGCCTCACTACAAATTATTAAGCAGTTTTCAAGAAGGAAAATTGTTTCTGAGATTTAAGCACTAACTTCAGTGTTGGTAACTAGTTCTTTGATCACTCTGTTGTCTTGCTCAATTAAAGAAGGTTTTTTGGCCTCATTTGAAATCAGTTGGCCTCATTTGAAGTTCGCAAGACTGCTTCAGAAAACCCAGACTTGCTTCGCAAGACTGGGTTTGTTGGAGTGATTTAGGGTTTAAAAAACCCACTTGTAGTTCATCTGCTAATGTAATTAATTCTTCATAGCCAATTCCCCAGTTGTAATTTTTTATTACATTTCCTACGGTTTGAGCTTGACTGTTAAACCAAGAAAAAGTATTGTCTTTGTGAACATCATTTAAAACACATTCTAATCTATTGCTAAGTCCCACATAGGGAGGAAGAAAAAGTCATGGTCGACCCCATCACAGGGGCCAGTTATTTACACCTAGATAAAAATATTGTCCATCAAAGGCCATGTCATTTAACTATTCTTTTATTTTAATATTAAAATTCTCGATAGCACATTCAAGTTTCTTAAGAAGAACCCTTGTGTGACATGGTGATTTTTTTTTGTCTTCAGTCATTTATCTGGTTTCATGCAACTCTCCAAGGTTCCCTATCTAGTGCCAGTCGTTTCATTTTGGTATACCCCCTACATCCTACATCCCTAACAATTTGTTTTACATATTCTAAACGTTGGCTAACTGCAAAATATTTCTCTTCTACATGTCCCTCCAATATTAAAGCGACTATTCTAGGATGCCTTAATATGTGGCCTAAAAGTCTGTCTCTTCTTTAAACTATATTTTTCCAAATGTTTCTTTCTTCATCAATTTACCACACCTCTTCATTTTTAATTTTATCCTCCCATCTGATCTTTAACATTCTCCTATAGCACCACATTTCAAAAGCTTCTAATCTTTTCTTCTCAGGTACTCTGATCCTCCAAGTTTCACTTCCATATAAAGCTATGTTCTAAACTTATACTTTCAAAAATGTTTTCCAGATGATTAAATTAATTTTTGATAAAAGCAAATTATATTTCTAAATGAAGGCTCATTTCGTCTGTGCTATTCAGCATTTTATATCGCTCCTGCTTCATCCATCTTTAGTAATTGTATTTCCAAAATAAAAAAATTCTTCTGCCTCCATAATCTTTTCTCTTCCTATTTTTATATTCAGTGGTCCATCTACATTATTTCTACTACATTTCATTACTTTCGTTTTGTTCTTGTTTATTCTCACACGGTAGTTCTTGCGTAGGACTTCATACATGCTGTTCATCATTTCTTCTAAATCTTTTTTACTTCTAGCTAAAATTACTATAAGACCAGCAAATCGTTCAATCTTTATCTTTTCACCTTGTACTGTTACTCTGGATCTAAATTGTTCTTTAACATCATTAACTGCTCGTTCTATGAAAAGATTAAAAAGTAACAGGGATATGGAACATCCTTGTTGGACTCCCTTTTTTATTACGGCTTCTTTCTTATGTTCTTCAATTATTAATGTTACTGTTTGGTTCCTGTATGTTAGCAGTTGTTCTATCTCTGTACTTGAACCCTAATTTTTTTAAAATGCTGAACATTTTATTCCAGTCTACATTATCAAATGACTTTTCTAGGTCAATAAATAACAAGTATGTTGGTTTGTTTTTTTTAAATCTTCATTCTACTACTAATCTGAGCACTAAAATTGCTTCCCTTTTGTCCTTATACTTTTCCTAAAACCAAATTGGTCTTCTCTTAACACTTCTTCCACTCTCCTTCAATTCTTCTGTACAGAATTCTAGTTAAGATTTTTGATGCACGAGTAGTTAAACTAATTGTTCTATATTCTTTATATTTATCTGCTCCTACTTTCTTTGGTATCATGACAATAACACTCTTTTTGAAGTCAGACGGAGCTTCCCCTTTTTCATAAATATTACACACTAGTTTGTATAATCTATCTTATCATTTCCTCACCTGCACTGCGCAGTAATTCTGCAGGTATCATGTCTAATCCAGGAGCTTTTCTACCATTCAAATCTTTTAATGCTCTTATTAAATTCAGATCTCAATATTGTATCCTCCTTTCATCCTCTTCGACTTCTTCTTACTCTATAACACCAGTTTCTAATTCATTTCCTCCTTATAACTCTTTAATATATTCCATCCACCTACTGACCTTTCCTTTCATATTATAAATCGGTGCATCATCTTTGTTTAAAATTATTAGATTTTAATTTATGTACCATGAAATTTTCCTTATCTTTCCTGCATGCTTTGTCTATTTTACCAATGATCATTTCTCTTTCCACTTCTGAACACTTTTCATTAATCCACTCTTCTTCTTTTGCTAGTTTGCACTTCCTGTTTATACAGGGTCATTCACAGGAACCGGATGTTTTTAAAATAATCATAAAAAATAGAATATTTACTTTAAAAAAGTTTTATTGGTACTGAAACACTTCTTAAATCAAAGCATTTGTTACTTACTCATGAACAAAAAATTATGTCCGGCAAGTGATGTCCATTTTGGGCAATACATTGTTGTAACCTTTCACGGTAACTGGCCTCAATTCTTTGCAGGATGTCTACATCAATCTGGGTGACGTGATGATGAATTGCGATCTTTAGGTCCTCCAATGTACGCGGTTTATTGTCATACACACGCGATCTCAGAAACCCCCACAGAAAAAAATCACAACTACTCAAGTCGGGGGACCAAGGGGGCCAAGGAATGTCGCCGAATCTGGAAATGATCCGTCCCAGAAACAAGTTACGGAGAACAGCCATCGTTGCCCTCTCTGTGTGCGCTGTAGCTCCATCCTGCTGGAATAACACATTTTGAAAATCAATTCCCAAGTTTCGTAACTCAGGGATGAAAAACGTATTCAACATCGCAATGTAACGATCAGCTGTTACAGTTATGGCAGCGTCATTTTCTTTAAAAAAATATGGTCCAATAACACCGACCTTTCCTATTGCACACCAGACAGTCACCTTTGGGCTATGAAGTGGTCTCTCGTGAAGCTGATGTGGGTTTCTTTCTGCCCAATACCGGCAATTCTGTTTGTTGACGAAGCCATTCAGATGAAAATGGGCTTCGTCACTCATTAACAATAACAAATTTTCATTTTCTTAAAAAATGGTAAGCATTTGTCGACAAAATTGTAATCGCTGCGTGAAATCTTGCTCATTTAACTGCTGCACGACGGCTATCTTGTAAGGATGAAAATGCAGGTCTGTACGTAGAATTCGTCTTACTGTACTTGTGCTCATTTTAAGCGCTGCTGAATGCCTCTGAATAGAGCGGTGTAGGCTTCTGACAATGGCTTCCCTTACTCTTTCGATGTTCTCCGGAGTGCTAGCAGTTCGTCGGGGACCCGGTGGTTTTTTCTTCAATATTGAACCGCTTGTTCAAAGGTTGTTTACCCATCGCAATATTGTGTTACGAGAAGGGACACTTGCATTACGATGGATATTAAATTGACAGTGGAAATCTCGCTGAACAGCAGTTACGGATTCGTCATTTCGCACAAAACTGTCATACGCGTACAGGCATTGGTCTAGCGTCCACGGCTCCATCTCAACGACTAAAATGTAAATGCTATGAACAAAGGAAATGTCAGACACCAGCCTCGTGCCCCTCCCACCACGAACGCCCGAGTACAACCCACTTCAAAAACATCTGGTTCTCGTGAATGACCCTGTAGTATTTCTTAACTGTCGATAGTTCCTTTTATTTTTTTCATCATTAGCATTCTTATATTTTCTACATTCATCCATCAGCTGCAATATATCTTCTGATATCCAAGGTTTTCTACCAGCTCTCTTTGTTCCGCCTAAGTTTGCTTCTGCTGATTTAAGAATTTCCTTTTTATCATTCTCCCATTCTTCTTCTACATTTTCTACATTATCTTTTTACTCAGACCTCTTATGATGTCCTCCTCAAAAAACTTCTTTACCTCTTCTTTCTCAAGCTTCTCTAAATTCCACCGATTCATCTGACACCTTTTCTTCAGGTTTTTAAACCCCAATCTACATTTCATTATTACTAAATTATGGTCGCTACCAATGTCTGCTCCAGGGTAAGCTTTGCAGTCGATGAGTTGATTTCTAAATCTTTGTTTAACCATGATATAATCTATCTGGGTGTTACTATTCATTTGGGTGTTAATTTACAAAATGATTTCCAAGTTTAGCACATCTGCCATGCCAGTCACAAAATGCACAGTTTACATCTTGATTACTTTTAAATGTCACATAGTTAATTAATGTACAATTATGATATTTTATACTCACTACACTGTATATCACTTAACACTATTAAAAGTACCTTAACTATTTCACTATTAAAAGAAAACAATATACTTGCAGCCAGCCAACTAACAAAAACAAAGAAACACTATTGCCTACTCAAAAGCGACTAAATGAATAATGTAGTAGAGAGGAGATGAAACGCACTCATGCATGCACACACTGATGACCACAATGCATCATCTAATCAGTAATGCGTCCTTTTCCTGTTGCGATTTGAGTCTATGAGTCATCGCTCACCATGAATGACATTGCTACCTTTGTTCTCATTATGCCTAATACTCAACAAAATTAAAATTTCTTTTCAAAATTTGTTAAAAAATCAATTATTCTACTTAATTGTAAAAATTATGTGAATACAAGATCAGTTTATATTTACATTGTGCTTTCTATTTTTCATGACTTGTAAAAGTTTCCATGAAATTTCCCTGGACAGCCCAAATTTCCCCCAAACCATGTTTGGACATATTCTACTACCCTGCCTGGAAGTAATGAAAACATCTGCATAAAAGAGTTTGTTAAAAGAGACTTAATTTGCGGCAATACCAAATGTGAATACTTCAAGATGACAATGCACCCTCTCACAAAGCAATCACTGTCAAGCATTTTTTAGCTGGCCACCACGGTCCTTGGAACACTCTCTTACTCACCAGATTTGACCCCTAAGATTTTATTTTATTTCTAAAATTAAAAGGGCACCATTTCAGACTCTGAAGGTCAACAAAGGTCCAACAGTTAACATCACTTTTACATAAATACTTCTCGGCAAACTATAGCTAAAAACTGTTGTGGGGTTAAAATGTAATTAGATCAGCTAACAAACTTGCTTAACTAATATGATTTCAAACAAAAATATTATGTAAAGTAAATAAATTATAAAAATAAAATACATACGCAGTCGAATATTCAAGAGTTCCGGTATCATCAGCATGCAGTTCAAATTCCTGTTCAGGGGCCAATGCAACATCATCAAATGTCATATGAGGTCTGTTTTTAAACCTGAAAGTACATAAACTAACTTTTACATTTAAGTGTACTGCCTAACACTATTTACATCTTTCTTATTATAATGAAATAAAATAAGCGGCAGAAAACATATTTTAGTATACGTGAACATTTAACTGTTATGATTTGCAAACATATGATGTAAAATAAACGCATACACTTACAAGTAACATGACAAACAAGTAAAAATGCTAATGTAGAGCATTAAATAAAATAGTTTAATTTCTTATTTAATAAAATCAAAAAATTTGCATTCAAAAAGCATTTGGAACAAAGCATTTGGTTTTCAACAAACCATTAACTAGATGGTTAATATCACTGCTTATCAGCTGTTATTTCTGTATGCTACAAGACCTATTAAAACCTAGTGAAACAAATCTACTTTGATCACTTGAGTTCTGCTAGTGGTTCATATTAGGACCACTTTACCTTGAGACCGCATACGTACAGCTGCCAATCTTAGGCTAAGGGCGAGTTGTTAGACAGTACCTTGAAGTACAGAAAAAAAGAAAAAGAAATGAGCATGTAAGTAATGTGTATCAACTTCAGTTTGAGGAAAATCTTTGAGTTAAATTATTATACGCCCACAAAAATTTTCAAAAAACTATAAACATTAATAATAAATTATTTGTAAAATAAATTTACTTAGGAAAATGCAGATTTTTATTAAAAATAAAACAAAAATCTTTTTAAAATCAAAAACAAGTAAATTAAAAAAAAAATAAAATATGTAATTTACAAAAATTGAAACTGATTAAAATAGTGTTACATCCACAAAAATATTTATAATCAAATAATAATGTAACTAACTAACCTCTTCTGTTAGCTTTATGGGAAAGTCATTAATATTAAAGAACCAAATGAGGAAATGTAGTACAAAAGTTCACAACTCTATAGCATGTGAAAAATATCACAAGGGAACAAAAACGGTATGTGTAGTAAAATTTTTTTTGTAGGAATATCTATATTTTGCTAGGGAAAGGTAAGAATTTAGAGTAGTAACACCCTTTGCAAAAGTTGTTTGTAGAACTGTGAAAAAAGTGCCCAAACAGGTTTTTAGCTAGGCCAACTATTTACAGGCAAACCTTTCCCGATTCAATATTTTTTAGACAAAATATACCAAAATCTTAAACTATCGAATGAATTAAAGGAACACTATATAGATAAATAAAAAATAAATAAATTTCACAACCAAATGGTTTTGAGACTAATTATTGACAGAGAGTCTGAAATTTGTTCACCTAACATTCCTTATTAAAATATATATATGCATAAATATATGAGGTCATAATAAAGAAATCATTTTCAGTCATTTTCATCATTAATTAGATGAAACCTACTTACCAAGAAAAAAGGTATTACTAATTATTGTATTTTAATTACTCACTAATTGTAATTCACCGTTGATTTGATTATGCTGCTGATTTTATAAATAAGCAGCGCAACCAAATCTGTAACAGAACTTATGGATAAACTGAAACAAAATATAAAAGTAGCTCTAAAAGTATACAAATACCCAAGGTTTAGAATTTGTCTACAATAAAACAAAGGATTGTGTAACATAAATATAACACACACTTCCATTTTATTGTTGCAAGCATCTACTTCAGACTACTTTGCAGGTATTATTAATAACTTTTCATCAGACTGGTTATCACTAGAGACTGGATTATATGCATTTGCATATTAAGGCCATTCTCACTGGTTATTGGATATTTTCCTTAAAATCTAGTGATGATGCATATTTTCGTTATATTTACAATATTTTTTTAGGGTACC
This sequence comes from Lycorma delicatula, assembly GCF_047948215.1. NCBI lineage: Eukaryota > Metazoa > Arthropoda > Insecta > Hemiptera > Fulgoridae > Lycorma > Lycorma delicatula. Next base: position 22,715,071 of record NC_134456.1, on the reverse strand, counting down.
TACCAAAAAAAATGATGTCTTACGTTGTAGTTGGCCAAAACTATTAGCCGCATGGTTCTTACAGCGCACTTAGCAGCCATGTGGCTGTTGTTTTGGTAGAATAATATTATTATGAGGCAAAGTAAAACACAAACTCACATGAGACAAGGACAGATGATACTGTTCTGCATCCCGCATGCCTACTACAGCACTACTCCCACTAGCCAATTAATTACAGATTTTATTGTTGATACGTTCATTGCATCAGTTTAGTTTTTTAGTTGTGTGTGTAAAGTTTAATGTGTACCATAACTGTCGGAAAAGGTGTCTTCATGAATAGCTGACTATCCTGGGATATTTACATGCGACGGAAATGTTTCATATTGTCCAGTTTGCGAGAAAAATATTTTGTGCACAAAAAAGTTTCAAATAGAATAGCATGTCAAGACAAGTCTTCATATCACAGGACTGCAAAAGAAAGACCCATGACAACAACTTGTAACAGTGGCAAGCAGCACCGATTTCACTTCCAAAGGTAAATAAAAAAATCACTTTAGCATGGATTTACGTGAAGCATTACTTACAAATAATATTCCTCTTCACAAACTTACAAATCCTACCTTCAAAGATTTTTTGCAAAAATATTGCTTGAATCAAAATATACCAGATGAATCAACATTGCGTAAAAATTGCATACCAACAATTTACTTGCATATTCTGGAAGAAAGAAGCAATGAACTCAAGGATAGCATTATTTGAATTTCAGCTGATGAAACTAGACACTTGTGGCTGTTACACTGCAAATTTAATTATCAGTACATTAGAACTAGACCCCTCTTCTTCCTATTTGGTGGCCTGCAAACACCTTGAAAAGACAAATCATTCTATGATCGCCAGATTTGTGAATGAAGGTATTAAAAAAATATTTCCTGAATCTTCTGCAGATGAAAGACTGTTCATTTTTCTCTCAGGTGCTATTTCCAATATGATCAAGGCAGCCAAAGTTCTCCAAGTATTTTATCCGAATTTGATTCATGTGATGTGCTTTGCAAATGGAGTACATCGACTCGCTGAAGAAGTACGATCCACGTTTGGGAATGTAAATAAACTGGTTTCATCAGCAAAGAAAGTGTCTCTTAAGGCAGCTGCTCACAATAAGACCTATAAAGAAAAACTGCTATGCCTTTACCTCCTTAACCAGTGGTAACTCAATGGGGAACGTGAATTGAGGCTGTGCTGTTTTACAATGAACATTTCAAGGCCATCAAAGGTGTAGAAAACGACTTCTTTAGTACTGAGGCTATGGCAGTTTGTCAGTCCAAGGAAGCATTTAACAATTCTAGTATAAAAAAAAAAACGTAGCTGTGATAAGCACTTACTTTTCCCACATACCTATGAGTATTAAAAAGCTTGAAACTCAAGGTTTGGCATTGACTGAATCTATTCAGTTAATGAATAAAATCCACCAAATGAACTTGCATTGTCAGAGGCATTCCCGTGTAATCTTAAAGAAAAATTTGAAAACATTTTGAACAATAACCCACGGCTTTGAAACTTTGTATCAAAATTGATAGTTTTATTAATCAGACAGGTGAACTTTTGCTAGAAACAGTAAGTGCTAACATAGCTCCCAAATTTAAATACTGCCCAGTTACCTCATAGATGTAGAGCGATCCTTTTCCACTTATAAAAATATTTTGACTGATCAAAGACATAATCTTACTACCGAACATTTGGAACAGTACCTGATTGTTTACATTTACAAAAATAAAAAAATGTCAAATAATTGTTAATTATTGAATTTATCAATATGTTATTCAACTACTTACTAACTGTATGCTGGTTTTGAAATAAAATAACTAAAAATTACTTTAAAGTTGCATATTATGAAATTTTTTGATATTTGACATGCATATTTTAAGCATATTTCACACTTTTTATGTTGTATATAATCCGGTCTCTAGTTATCACTATTCAGAATGAGTATCGGTTTCATGAGTATGAAACCAATGCATCTAAAGAAAATGCTAAACATTGAAGTGTTATACTGCTTTCTCACTTGTTTTTTCTAGTAGCAGAAAATCTGAGGACTTCTTTAAAGGAATTCAACTTCTGAGGAAAGCTGCAACATGAGGCTAAATAAAATGAAAATAAAGATAATGAGACACTGGCTGTCAGAATCTTGCACCGATGCCAAATGGCTATATAGGGAAAGATTGACCCAATTAAGGTTATTTGGCCATTTCTCATTAAAGTTTAGAAATTGCTTATTATCAGTTAGAAACTGCTTACCAGCAGTGAATACTACATCAAACATCCCTCCATTCATAAAAAGTTTACTGCAACAGGATATCATAGGTAGTAAGAAACCAGTAACTTTATAGCACTACTAAATTTTACATTTTTTGTTTCAATTTTTTACAAACAGTATTTTTCAATATTCATTCTTCATTTTTGCATTTTATAAACATAATTTTTCAAATACTTAACCACATTTTCTTTTTGTACTACCTTTTCATTAACACTTACATTTGCAATGCCTAAGCCAAGGTCTAACTACAGAATAGGACAAGGAATAACTTTCAAAAAATAACGTACAATAATGAATGTTTAAGTTGATAGAATGTGTTTTTATTCCATTTTTTGCATAGAGTTGAAGATAGAATTGTCCATAGAGTTCCATGTAGAGAAAGCTATATACTTGCTCCTAAATAATCTTTTTTGTAAAAATAAGAATGATCACTAATTTTGAAAATAAATTTGGAGACAAATTTCTGTTTAGAAAAAGCGTGGTTGTATGATTGAACAATGTTCAATACAAATTTTAAATAAATCATGAAAATTACTTGGCGGGATGTGTTTTATAAATATATGCCTGTGTATAATATTTTGAGACTCAAAAATCTCCAACTACTACATCAGTTTCATTGAAATTTAGATATGCATATTAAAATTTGATGTAAACTGGTTGAGTTGTTCTTGACCAATCAGGATCAGCTGATCTTGGTTGGACCACTTTTGAAGTCTGAATATTTTTAAAGTAGTTACTGTGGGACTTTGATTGCGCTCTAATAAAAAAAACAAAAATGCTAATCGAAAAACGTTTTTGCGCATAAGATTATTCAGGATTCTTAAACAAAATCATTCACCAACACATCATTCTTATTTATTTAATAAAATGAATCTGAAGCTATGAAGGTGTTGAAAAATCCAATTTTAAAGATTACAGAGGTAGCATCGCCGCCTCTCTATCAAGTTGTCATGTTTGCCAGAAGGAACGCTAATGGCGCTCTTCTATGTACTCCATTTTTTTCTTAATCACTTACATATACAATTTGACATTGACTCAACAAGTGTACAATACATTTTATTTCTTCATCATGAAACCATACTGATATTATTGGTCTAATGAGGTCAATCTTTGTGGTACAACTCATTTTTAGGAGTCATTTTCTGACTATTGCCCAGATTTTCAACTGGGTTTAAGTTTGGGGAGTTACCTGGCCACAAGAGCATATTAATGTTTCGTTTTAAATTAATTAAAGCTTTTTCCAGTTTTTTGACAGTATGGCATGGCACCAAATCCGAATGCCATACCAAATATGGTATGGCATGGCAAACACTCCGTTGCCTTGTGGGCATTTGTTTTGAGGTTGTGTCACAATCCTTTCCTTCAGAATCTTGATATATCCATCACTTTTCAACACACCATTTACTGGAAGTAAAGAACAAACAAAGCCTTTAAATGTAAAACAATCCCAAAACATTTTTTTATGGGGATGTTTTACTGATTGTTGGATATGAGCCTGAGATGTATTTTCTTCTGATGCTTTTCTAATGTATGGAAACCTTTGTCCCTAAACACAAAAATGTGACTCATCGGAAAACAAAACATTTTCTCAGTCTTCTTTGGTCCAGTTATCATGTGCTTTGGCCCCCACAAGAGCCTCCTTTTTTGCACATTGCTGGTATCAAAAGCTTATTTTTATTTAGCTGGTCAACAATGCTTTCCATCCAACTGCAAGAAGTCAGTGTATAATAATTGTCCTATGTAAATCTGTTCCACTAGCTGCTAATTCTCAATTTATGTACATGGAAAATAATTTTGGATCAAGTTTACTTTTTTTCGCTAATAACCAAACCTATGTTGGAGTAGTTTTTCTTTTACAGCCACATCTGCCTTTCCTTCTAAGTGAAAAGGAACCAGTTTCTTTAAATTGTTTTAAAAGAGCATTCACTGTCCGTAGTCCAATACCATACTCAGATACTATTTGTTGCTGTGTCATACCAGTATGCTCAGAGAGAGAAACAATTTCTGAATGTTTTCTTGGAATCATGTTCATTATTATATAATCAAGATATAAGAACAAAAAATCCAAAGATATGATTTTGTAATAAAAAGTGAAATAAACTTTCACAGTACAACATGAAAATTGCTAAATAACCAAAGAACAATAACCTCACATTACACAGCTTAAATAATTGGTGTAGTCAAGCTGTGAGCCAAAACAGAAATAAACAAAAAATTCCCTGTGTTCAAATTAATATGCACACTACTGTCTTCGAACCTAGTCACAGACATATGAAAAACAACTCACCATGAATTTAAATAGCCATATTTACTTAGTCACTTTCTTGTAATGCAATATGAATTCCAATGAATTTTACCGAAGTGACAAAAAACTACAGTTTTTAGATTGATATATAATGTGCTTTAGATTGATATATATATAATGTGATGACTTCAAACTGAAGGTCCTTTCAAAAATATTTTTGAAATTAATTTAAGGTAAATGATTATTTTTACATTTCTGTTTTGGTGAATTCACTTACTGTTTTGATAAATATAATAAGGTAGTACATATGCCAATATCTATTTGTTAACACTAATAGAGTGTATAAATTTGTAAATAATGAACACTTACAATCTCATCTTAGAAGGATGAGCTCCATTATCTCCCCCAATAACTAACACACCTTTAAGTTTAACATTACCGGTAAATCTGCAACAATAATGCATCTATAAAAAAAAAAGAAAATAGTACTTAGAAGACAGGAACATGAAACATTACTTATCTTCAACTATTACATTATGTAAAGCTATAAAATATATTAAAAACTCGCTAAAAGAAATGTTTTTCTGTTATCTACCTAGCACAAACAATTTCTGGTACTTATTAGTCAGTAATAAGCCAACTGATTTTAACATTTAGTGTAATTATAATCTTCTGTTGTTCTACACTATTCTTTTTTTAAATTTAAGCTTTTACCATTTATGTACATTAAACTTTTCTGTGAACTGTTGGTCTATGGCAATAAATAAAGCTTAAAGGGTCTTTCAGCTAGTATTCAATTTGAAAACGGAGAGTATTCAGTTTACGGAAGCAAAACTGTGACCAACTGTAGATTATTAAACTTTTAATTGAGTTCTAAGTGAGAGCTCCATTAACTTTATTCTCCAGAGTGAGCAATGATCTATACAAAAGAGCACAAAATGTTAGCAAGAAAAAATAGTTTCTTTCATTATATAAAAAATATAAAATGTCTGTGGCATTTAGACAGATAATAGAAAGGATCCATTATATATGGAAAAAGGAGAAATCCAAAAACTAACAAATTAAATGAAACAATAAAGGTTAACAGGAGATACACCTAATTATCAACAGAGTACATTTGAGGTATTTTAAGCATAATACACAATCAGTGCTCTTTTGTGCAATAATCTACAGTTATCAATAAATGTAATAACAAGATCATTACATTAGTTTACTTATTTTTTAAAGTTAATAGCATAAGAAATGCAAGATAATAAAATAAATACTTTTACTTCTACATTACATTGTGCTTTAAAGTAATAAAAAAATTTCTTTTAATAAAACAAATAGGTACAAACTTATAATAAAAAATTAAGTTAAGATACTTACGGAATATTAAAAAGTAGTTCTTCATCTACATCACTCTCCACATACTAAAACATACAATCACATAAATATTAGCACATGTAGTGCATAATTTATATTTTTTATTTCTTTCTTACACTATTTGTAACATAACTGTAATCATTGTAATAAAATATCTGATTAGTAACAATTATAATTTTAATAAACATCATGAATCTACTTACAATCTGATGAATTTGTAACAACTAGGATGTCTCTGGGGGTGGCAAAAATGTTATTTCCAACTCAGGAGAAAGTTGAAGGATGTGAAGTAAAGTAAAATGCCAATGGTCTATGTCATACTTATAAACCAGTCCTACAGATCACAGAGTTAAACAATAATGAGTACAGTTTTACCACACACTGATGGTACTTAATGGATTTTGAGCTTAATAGTCACTACTACTTTGCCAGAATTAGAACAGAAGAAGAAACATGAACTAATCCCAATGTATAATTTTAAATATTTACTTATTAAGAAAAGATATGCATGGAAACACAGTAAAACAAGAACACAGTGATTAATAATTTACCTAAGGCATTTTATTCACACTATCTGCTAGAAAGAAATACCAATAAAACTGAACATATGAAGAAAGTTTTCCACAGGAATACAAATAAACTACTTTTAATTTGCTTCTACTACCAATAATCCATCAGTCCTATGTAAATGAACTAAATCCAATAACAAGAGAATAGATTAAGTATGAATAATTTAATAGAAAGTAAGTTAAAATCAATCACTTTGCTCCCTTTGTGCAGATGTATACAATCTCAAAATGTACTTCAAATATCTACAAACACAAGATCACATTAAGCTCAATGATTCACATATACTATATACGTAAATAGGTATGTAAAGGTTTATTTTTGAGTGAATACTATATAACATGTCTGGCCCTAGAAAAAAGAACAGAAAAAACATAATGACAGAATGATACCCCCAAAATACAAATAAAACTGGATGAAGCTATTAAAGTAGCTTCAGTAGAAAAATTAATGATTATTTCATCTAACCTCTTGTTCAAGTAATACTGAGTTACATTATCTTCATTTTAATGAGAAATTAATATAACAAAAACATAAAAAAACCTGTTTTATCATTCAGTAAAAATAAAACCATAAATATTTCTACATTTCATTTTTTAATTCCCGACATTATGCTATAAATGATGTGTTATATTATGTTATGCATAAAAAATTGCATAACATAATGTAGCACACCATTTCCAAACAAACTAAAACCTAATAGCTGCTAAAATTCAAATCCTACTAATTTTTTTATGAATGCATAATAATTTGTTTACAAACATAGCAGTAATAAAATTAGTAACTTACAAACTAAGACCTATAACTGTATACAAACTGGTGAAATAAAATAAAGGAAAACAATAACATAAAATTCTGTTATTTTGTAAGTACTTTATATCCCAAAATATGGAAACCATACCTATCTACTTCAGCAGGTGTTTCAAAAACTTTTAACCAAGTTTTTAGATTAAACAGAATAAGTCAAAATAGTAAAAAAAATTAACATTAGACTTAATATGTTCAATAACTTTAGTTAATACATGTTAAATAACTTTAACATGTTCAGTAGCAACATTACAAAAACTGAATTTGAAAAATTAATAGTGTGAATTAAATTAATCATGTAATAACCAGTAAGTTCAAAAAAAATTGATTTCAATGATACAGAAGCATCTGATAAAAAGAAGAGGGCCAGAAAGAGGAGGGACAAAAAGCACTAATCCAAATATACCGGTTGTTTCTACTAACATATAAAAAATTAAAATTTAATTCATCTGTACTCTGAAATTCTATTAATACAATGAGGAATCTAAATTAACAAACACTTAACACTTCTAACTAGTTTTAACAGATAGATCTTACGAGTGATGTGGTACATATTAAATTCGTTAACCTAAAAAGTACTTTACCAGAATCTTTAAAAAAAATCAAAATCATAAAACTACTAATAAAATTCTACTAGACAGTTATCTTACCTTTTCTAGATTTAATCTTTCTTCCCATGGTTTAAAAACGGTTTTTCCAGCACCATCTTCACTTTCGTTCAAACATTCAAGATTATCTACATCAATTTTCGAGTACAAGCTGTATTGCACGCCCATTTCAGGTGTTTCATCATGATCATGATCGCCATCACATCCGTGACCATGTGAGTGTGACATTTCTCTAACAGAAATAATTGATTAAACGCCGAAATCTGTTGGACACAACAAAATTGACTCTGTATTAACATAACCTGTACTTTTCGTAATGTTTGCGGGAATGAGATTCTTAACTAAAAGGTTCAGTACCAACGATATCAGTTGTTGTTAAAGTCGACTTTGTCAATATTTATAGAAATACTGCGTTTCTTAATGGTCATTTTATATTTCGCTAGAAATGCAAAAATAAAGGAAATTACAAATAATCTAAGTTGTCCAAAGAAAAAAAATTGAATGAAAGCTACATAGCAAAATTTACTTGTTTGCTTAAAAGTTTGTAAGTGTAGATATATCGTGTCAACTCGATATCTAAAACAGTTGAACTAGCGGAATTTTTAAAAAGTTCGGTTATTGGCTTTTCAGCATTGCAGTTTTAAACAAGCTTAAGCCAATTAAACGTAGTCACGTCCGGTCTCAGGTGTTGACGTTCTGCTGTGCTAGTTATAGTTTTATTATTTATAAAAAATATAAGTAATATTAAATATAAATAAATAAAATATTATTAATAAAATCTCAACGATAAAAAACATTAGTAAATATATGGGTATTAATATTCATTTAAAAAAAAGTTGCAAGTGTATATTTAGTTTACTAACTTAAGTGTTCCATAGGTTTATAAAAAAAGTCTCTCTACTTATGCACTGGCATTTTATTATTACAAATAAGACTCCTGTTTACATGTATATAGATACACACATATATAAATATGTGTGTGTGCAAAACAAATATATATAAAACCAATTATGTTAAACTTTAATGCAGCAAATCACAACTGATGCTAAATAAGACTTCACACACTTTCTTAAGCACTATTAGAAAACCAGACATTGCCAGGGAGATTGATAACATAGTCTGTTGAGGGAGAACTCATGACAGTTAAAATACATAAATTTTATCATGACCATCATCAAGGGTCTATTTTATAAAAGTACAAGTTACAGGTAATCTTTTAAAAAGAGAAAGTTGTGTTCCAGAAAGGCACAAGTGTAGACTTACAAATCCTAGTGAATTTTTACAAGTTGCAGGTGTTTTCTGTAAGTGTAAAACAACCAAAACATTTAAAAAGTACAATTTTCCAATTATTCCCCATAAAATATAAGTACAAGTTATATCAAAGATAAGTTGAAATATCTTTATTGATGTTTTAGTGTTGTAATTTTGTTAACAGTATTTGGTTTGTTTATTAATGATAAAGTGAGACCCAGGGTTAAGAAAAAAAGAATAAGGATAAATCATCATTTTTGAAGTGTTTTTCTAACACAAATTATTTAAATAATAAATTAAATATAAAAATAATTTAAAAATTCAAAAAAATAGATAATTCCAATTATTTATTTTAATTCTTTCATTAAAATCCAAAAATTTAGAACAATTTTTAAATTTAATGGAAGGTTTAGAATGAGTTCTGTTAAACTGGATTCATTATACAATTGTTATGGTTTCATGTGGATTTCCATCCAACCAGTTGTTTATTCCTTTACTACTTCTTTTGAAAAAGCAGCAAACAACACATGTACATTTTTTTCTTTAATAAACAATAAAACAACTAACTACCTTTCAATATTTTTTTTTGAAATTATTAAATCACTAATTATTAATAAATGACAGGTTAATAGTACACACAGATATCAATAAAGTTGTACTATAATATAAATCATGTTTTAAAAACAGCTGCATCATTCAGTACTTTTGTGTTGCCTATCTGTAAAAATTGTATTATTTTTACCAGTGACCTGATTGTGGAACACCTGTAACTTGCAACTTTACTTTTGTGGAATAGGCCTCTGAATGTAATGTTACTAAAAACAATGCACTGTATTTTTGGAATGGTTGAAGACAAAGGTGTATGTATGAAAAAGAGAGAAAATAAAAACAGAGTAACAATTCTTAAATTTCCTGCTGTTAATATTGTGATATTAAATGGAAATTAGAAGAACCATTATATTTTATGGAAAGAAAGAATATTGGTAACTTGTGGCTATAAAGTCAAGTAGAAGGAGGCAGGAAAAAAGGATGAAGAAGGGATTTGAATTATTATATAGCAGGAACAAGAAAGATGAAACTGTTTGATTACTTGCTAAAACAGATGTAATGCAGTGAGTATCAAAAGTAAAATACATAAATGACAAATTTATTAAGCTAGATAAGGTCAATAAAGAAATGAATCTCATTTCAGGATTTGCCCTTCAGGCAGATATCCATGATCTCTTAATATACATGAGGACTTTATCTTAATATACAGTACTAGGGTAAGTTTTGAGCGTTTGTAGTACCCACATGGTAAACATCAAAGTAGTGAAAAAAATTGATTGTGTAGTATGAACGGCCTCCTCTATGAATCATGAGACCTTGCCGTTGGTGAGGGGGCTTGAGTGCTCAGGGATACAGAGTAGCTGGACCGAAGGTGCAACCATATCGGAGAGGTATCTGTTGAGAGCCAGACTAAGGAATGATTCCTGAAAGAGGGCAGCAGCTCTTTCAGTAGTTGTTAGGGGCGTAAGTCACAATGACTTAAACGGCCATATCAACATCACTCAGTCCTCTGAGTACTGCGCAGCTGAAAGCAATGGAAAACTACAGCTGTTTTTTTTTCCAAGAAAATGTGGCTCTGCATTTTCAAAAGCAATAATGGAGGCGCCTTCCTTGGTAAAATATTCCGGAGGTAAAATAGTCCCCCGTTCGGATCTCCGGGTGGGGACTACTAAGGAAGGGGTCACCAGAAAAGTAAAAAATAACATTCTACGAGTCGGAGCGTGGAATGTTAGAAGCTTAAAAAAGGTTGGTAGGCTAGAGAATTTAAAAAGGGAAATGGATAGGGTAAACGTGGATATAGTAGGAATTAGTGAGGTTCGGTGGGAAGAGGAAGGCGACTTTTGGTCGGGTGACTTTAGAGTAATTAACTCAGCGTCAAATAATGGGCAGGCAGGAGTAGGTTTCGTGATGAACAAGAAAATAGGGAGGAGAGTGGAGTATTTCAAGACGCATAGCGATAGAGTCATTGTAATAAGGATAAATTCAAAACCTAAACTGACAACGATTGTTAACGTCTATATGCCTACAAGCGCCCATGATGATGATGAGGTAGAATGTGTATACGAAGAGATTGATGAAGCAATTAAACACGTAAAAGGAGATGAAAATTTAATAATAGTTGGAGATTGGAATGCAAGCATTGGAAAAGGCAAGGAAGGAAATATAGTGGGTGAATACGGGCTGGGCAAAAGGAATGAAAGAGGGGACCGACTTATAGAGTTTTGCACGAAGTATAATTTAGTAATTGCCAACACCCAATTTAAAAATCATAATAGAAGAATATACACTTGGAAAAAGCCAGGTGATACTGCAAGGTATCAGATAGATTATATCATGGTTAAGCAAAGATTTAGAAATCAACTCGTGGACTGTAAAACTTACCCTGGAGCAGACATTGATAGCGACCATAATTTGGTGATAATAAAATGTAGATTGGGGTTTAAAAACCTGAAGAAAAGGTGTCAGATGAATCGGTGGAATTTAGAGAAGCTTGAGGAAGAGGAGGTAAAGAAGATTTTTGAGGAGGACATCGCAAGAGGTCTGAGTAAAAAAGATAAGATAGAAAATGTAGAAGAAGAATGGGAGAATGTTAAAAAGGAAATTCTTAAATCAGCAGAAGCAAACTTAGGCGGAATAAAGAGAACTGGTAGAAAACCTTGGGTTTCAGACGATATATTGCAGCTGATGGATGAACGTAGAAAATATAAGAATGCTAGTGATGAAGAAAGTAAAAGGAACTATCGGCAATTAAGAAATGCTATAAACAGGAAGTGCAAACTGGCGAAAGAAGAGTGGATTAAAGAAAAGTGTTCAGAAGTGGAAAGAGAAATGAACATTGGTAAAATAGACGGAGCATACAGGAAAGTTAAGGAAAATTTTGGGGTACATAAATTAAAAACTAATAATGTGTTAAACAAAGATGGTACACCTATATATAATACGAAAGGTAAAGTCGATAGATGGGTGGAATATATTGAAGAGTTATACGGAGGAAATGAATTAGAAAATGGTTTTATAGAGGAAGAAGAGGAAGTTGAGGAGGATGAAATGGGAGAAACAATATTGAGATCTGAATTTAAGAGAGCATTAAAAGATTTAAATGGCAGAAAGGCTCCTGGAATAGACGGAATACCTGTAGAATTACTGCGCAGTGCAGGGCAGGAGGCGATTGATAGATTATACAAACTGGTGTGTAATATTTATGAAAAAGGGGAATTTCCGTCAGACTTCAAAAAAAGTGTTATAGTAATGATACCAAAGAAATCAGGGGCAGATAAATGTGAAGAATATAGAACAATTAGTTTAACTAGTCATGCATCAAAAATCTTAACTAGAATTTTATACAGAAGAATTGAGAGGAGAGTGGAAGAAGTGTTAGGAGAAGACCAATTTGGTTTCAGAAAAAGTATAGGGACAAGGGAAGCAATTTTAGGCCTCAGATTAATAGTAGAAGGAAGATTAAAGAAAAACAAACCAACATACTTGGCGTTTATAGACCTAGAAAAGGCTTTTGATAACGTAGATTGGAATATAATGTTCAGCGTTTTAAAAAAATTAGGGTTCAAATACAGAGATAGAAGAACAATTGCTAACATGTACAGGAACCAAACAGCAACAATAACAATTGAAGAACATAAGAAAGAAGCCCTAATAAGAAAGGGAGTCCGACAAGGATGTTCCCTATCTCCGTTACTTTTTAATCTTTACATGGAACTAGCAGTTAATGATGTGAAAGAACAATTTAGATTCGGAGTAACAGTACAAGGTGAAAAGATAAAGATGCTACGATTTGCTGATGATATAGTAATTCTAGCCGAGAGTAAAAAGGATTTAGAAGAAACAATGAACGGCATAGATGAAGTCCTACGCAAGAACTATCGCATGAAAATAAACAAGAACAAAACAAAAGTAATGAAATGTAGTAGAAATAACAAAGATGGACCACTGAATGTGAAAATAGGAGGAGAAAAGATTATGGAGGTAGAAGAATTTTGTTATTTGGGAAGTAAAATTACTAAAGATGGACGAAGCAGGAGCGATATAAAATGCCGAATAGCACAAGCTAAACGAGCCTTCAGTAAGAAATATAATTTGTTTACATCAAAAATTAATTTAAATGTCAGGAAAAGATTTTTGAAAGTGTATGTTTGGAGTGTCGCTTTATATGGAAGTGAAACTTGGACAATCGGAATATCTGAGAAGAAAAGAATAGAAGCTTTTGAAATGTGGTGCTATAGGAGAATGTTAAAAATCAGATGGGTGGATAAAGTGACAAATGAAGAGGTATTGCGGCAAATAGATGAAGAAAGAAGCATTTGGAAAAATATAGTTAAAAGAAGAGACAGACTTATAGGCCACATACTAAGGCATCCTGGAATAGTCGCTTTAATATTGGAAGGACAGGTAGAAGGGAAAAATTGTGTAGGCAGGCCACGTTTGGAGTATGTAAAACAAATTGTTGGGGATGTAGGATGTAGAGGGTATACTGAAATGAAACGACTAGCACTAGATAGGGAATCTTGGAGAGCTGCATCAAACCAGTCAAATGACTGAAGACAAAAAAAAAAAAAGTATGAATGGAGATAATTATTGAATGTGAACTACAACTAAAATACACTAGAATAATTAACTCTAATAATTGTAAAGAAAAAGAAAAGAATGGTAAAACATCATTAGCCAGAATTGAAAAGGTACTAAAGCATGTTGTATAACTGTTTATTAATGTGAAAAAATTATTTTGTTACAGCAACAGGATATGGGACAGCAGTTTTGTTGCAAGGCCTGTCATTGCCAAAATATTATATGAAATGATCTGAAACTCGATGAGGATCAAGATAGGGTCTGTACTCTGCATTTTAACTTATGTAAGCTGGACATTCTGTTCTGTTGTTTTACAACATTAATAAGTCATGTATACTTGTATATAGAAATCATTAGAGATGCTAGAACATTATCAGGATATGTGTGAGTAGAAATAGAATGCAATACTAAATAAAGCAAACTGGAGGCAGAGAAGTATTAATTGTAACAACATTTAAAAAGAAGGCCATTAAATGCGATAATGATCACATGTAATATTATCCCTACCTCATGCAGCAAAAATGTTTGAGATTGTATTTTAATAATTTATTCACCACATAAATTATAAGCTTGTGGGAGTACATATTTTCTAGCACATGAGAAATGCCATTACTGACTAATAGGATCTAATGAATGAAAGGTTAAAATGCAACCATCTTATTGTAGAAGATGGAGTACAGATTAAGAACATGTATTGAAGCAAAGACTGAGGAAGAATAGTATTAGTTTGGAGTGAACAATAATGACCTAACTTGTCTAAGGGTCTTTGATGGCAAGACTTGGGAATAAGAGTAAAGCAATATGGTCAAATGTGTATTCTTTAATGTAATGATGTTTTATATTTACATGGATTGTAATATTAGTGTGTTAAGACATCTGCCCTTTATTTCTGAACACAGTGAATGTGGAAACACAAAATGGTACATTAAATGGACAACATTCAAATCTAATATACTGTTTGATATACATCCTAAATATCTTTCTATTAAAAAAACTACCAGCAACAACATCGGCTGACACCAAGAAGAAAAACAGCAGCACCAATCACTGAAAATGATCACAAAAGCAAATTAATGGATTTAAAGTTAAGTTTAAAAACTTTAACAGAGTAAAGAGTTGAACTATTTGCTAATATAGTAAAAGTCAATAAGATGTGGTGAATGAATATGTGTATAGTAAAGCAAACAAGTTACTTGAAAAGTGAAGAAAGAATTATAATATAAAGATCCAAAATACAATTTGTATGTGGTTATGATATTCTAATGTAATTCTTAGGAATTAAGCTGTTCAGACAGCTAACCAGATTTTATGAAAGTGTGACAGGCTTAGTGTAGAATAAATACCAATAACATACAAAGTACTTGATAAAAAAAACTTTTGCACTCACACTGTTGAATGGAATAGTCTCATGGTCACAAATTAGGTAAAACAAAAAATTGATCTGGACACTACATGACTTCCTTGTATGCTTATTAAATTACATAAACACATTTAAAATGAAAGTACATAAAATTTTATTTCATTAATAACTTCTGATATTTTTTTTTATTGTTATTATTGAATTATTATTTATTGTAAAAATTTGTTTACAATCAGAGGTAATAATTATTAATAAAATCAATATATTTAAATTTAAAAAAAGTTAAAAAAGAATATATCTATATGAAGTCAAATTCAAACTAATGTGCCTTCCACTTGTAAGATCCAAGTAATTCATTAATTTTATGTGGCAATAATTCTGGAACCAATAAGAATAAGTATCACTTATGACATGTTGTAATATTTAAGAGTTAAGAAACGAATCCAGAATCCAAATTTGTTGGATGTATGTGTACATATGCATATATATATATATGTATGTAACTTAATATGAATAACACCAAGAAATACAACATTTACAAGAACACAATTTTTGTATTTTTTTTTGTATGTAATTACTGACCTCAAAAAATTTGATTCTGTAAAATATGTAGCTCAAATACATTAATTTGGAGTTATACATTATATAAGGAGTGATCAAAAAGTATCTACCTTATTTTTCTTCGAGTAACAAGTTTTAGCTCTGGAGACTATCACCTTGACTCATATTTATTATATATGATTCGCTGTTTTGTTGTCATTGCTACTGTAAATTATGTGAACAGTGCATGTCATGTTTTTGCTGCCACTTAAAATTATTGAATGGTTGAGAAGAGAATCTTCAATAAATTTTTTCAGAAACTTGACACTGAAGTAGAAACATTAAGTTGAATTCTAACAGATTTTGGAGATCAAGGTATGAATGTTACACAAATTAATGAGGTATCGCTGTTTCCAAATCAGCCAAAAGTGATGTGTACTCCGACAGACTTTCCACCAAAAAAATCAAGCAAGTTTGAGATGATGAATGATCCTCAAATAACACTAAAGAGCTTGAAGATGAAGAAGGAATTACATTTGGCTCAGTGCAATTGATTTTAACAGATCTCAGATGACAGCAAAATTTATCCCAAAACTACAGTTATTACATTGAAAAACTACAAGTCCACTGTGGGGGAAAAAGCCAGGAAATCACAAAGCAATATTAAGGTCATGCTGAATTCTTTTGTTTTATTATCAAGTCATGGTTCATCACAAATAAACTACTCAAGGTCAAACTGTCAATAAAGAGTACTACGTAACTGTTCTTTGTTGGCTAAGAGTTGCTATTTGACACAAGTGACCACAGTTTGGGAAAATGATGGTTGGAGAATTCCTTATAACAATTCTCCGCCCCATGCATCATCCTTATCCAAAGATTTTTGGCAAAAAAATGAGATCAAACAACTTCAGTAAGCTCCTTATTCACTAAACATTACTTCTTGTGATATTTGGCTCCTTCCTAAGCTTAAAATTCCACTTAAAGGAAAGACATTTGTAAACAGAAAAGAGATCACTAGAGATGCAACAAGACTTTGGTGCTCCCTAAAAATGACTTGGAAATTCTACAAACATTGGAAAAATTGCTGGAATAAGTGTGTTACATCAGAAGGAGATAACTTATTTAACTAAATAAGTGATTCAGGAGGAAAGAGAAATTAATTTGGAAACTGATCCTTGAGCTTGAAATACAGAAAAATGCATAAATATTTGTCTGAAAACAGTTTGTTTATAATAAATATTCAAAAATCTCACTGATATACTCTTCATCTTATTTTCTTATATTTTATGTTGCCAAAATAATGACTTTTTTTTGTGTTCCTTGGTGACAGCAGCAGCATTGAAATTGCCAACGATCAGTTCATCATGTGTGTCTACTGTTTGCTTATATAGCTCACATTTCATCCATCCATTCTCATAAACAGTAATCTAAGGGAGTAAGGTTTGGTGATCTAGGTGGCCAATTTACCATTCCCCTACATCCAATCCATTTACCAGTAAATTTTTCATCTAAGAATTGTCTAATTTCATTTATGAAATATTTTGATGCTCTTTTATGTCAATAGTCGATTTCAATTTGTTTCACCAATGAGAAATTTTCATCTACTGTAAGAAATCATTGTATAAAAATTCCAGATAATTTCTTCCCTTGACAGCTCATTCTAATATGAAATGACCTATTAATTGGTTGTCAATCATGCCACACCAAAAATTTGTTCAACTACAGCATGTACATTTTCTTCAGATCACCGATGTGAACTTCATGTGTTGTTTATGCTATTACTGGTAAAAGTAGCTTTTTTCAAAAATAGTGTAAATAGAATTAAGTGGAAATTATAGTTAACCCACTGACAAAATTGCAGTTGTCTGGTATGGTCACAAAGATGTTGAAGTTTCTGAACATGATAAGGATGCAGTCTGTGAGCAGGTAATATCCTCCATACTATACTTTGTGGAATGTTGAGTTGTGTAGAAATTTTTAATGTGTTCTTTGTAGGATTATGCTGTACCACCTTTCTTTTTTCCTGTTTAGCCTCCGGTAACTACCGTTTAGATAATTCTTCAGAGGATGATATGTATGAGTGTAAATGAAGTGTAGTCTTGTACAATCTCAGTTCGACCATTCCTGAGATGTGTGGTTAATTGAAACCCAACCACCGAAGAACACCGGTATCCACGATCTAGTATTCAAATCCAGGTAAAAATAACTGGCTTTACTAGGACTTGAACGCTGTAACTCTCAACTTCCAAATCAGCTGATTTGGGAAGACGTGTTAACCACTAGACCAATCCGGTGGGCTATGCTGTACCACCTGAAAAATGTTTTCTCTTTCATCACCATGTACTGATTGATGTCAGTATTAATTAAGAGTTACAATGAGATACTGAATTTCTTTTTCTATTATAAAAACCAATTCCCAATAATTTGGTTCAACAGCATATGTTGGCTTTTAAGCATAAATTTTTAACATCATACTCTTTTAAAGCTTCAAATAATGGGCAGGCAGGAGTAGGGTTCATAATGAACAAGAAGGTAGGGAAGAGAGTAGAGTATTTTAAAACGCATAGTGATAGAATCGTTGTAATAAGGATAAAATCAAAACCTAAACAGACAACGATTGTTAACGTCTATATGCCTACAAGTGCCCATGATGATGATGAGGTAGAGTGTGTATACGAAGAGATTGATGAAGCAATTAAACACGTAAAAGGAGATGAAAATTTAATAATAGTTGGAGATTGGAATGCAAGCATTGGAAAAGGCAAGGAAGGAAATATAGTGGATGAATACGGGCTGGACAAAAGGAATGAAAGAGGGGACCGACTTATAGAGTTTTGCACGAAGTATAATTTAGTAATTGCCAACACCCAATTTAAAAATCATAATAGAAGAATATACACTTGGAAAAAGCCAGGCAATACTGCAAGGTAAGAGACAGATTATATCATGGTTAAGCAAAGATTTAGAAATCAACTCGTTGACTGCAAAACTTACCCTGGAGCAGACATTGATAGCGACCATAATTTGGTGATAATGAAATGTAGATCGGGGGTTTAAAAACCTGAAGAAAAGGTGTCAGATGAATCGGTGGAATTTAGAGAAGCTTGAGGAAGAGGAGGTAAAGAAGATTTTTGAGGAGGACATTGCAAGAGGTCTGAGTAAAAAAGATAAGGTAGAAAATGTAGAAGAAGAATGGGAGAATGTTAAAAAGGAAATTCTTAAATCAGCAGAAGTGAACTTAGGCGGAATAAAGAGAACTGGTAGAAAACCTTGGGTTTCAGACGATATATATTGGGCATACAGGAAAGTTAAGGAAAATTCTGGGGTACATAAATTAAAATCTAATAATGTGTTAAACAAAGATGTACACCAATATATAATACGAAAGTCGATAGATGGGTGGAATATATTGAAGAGTTATACGGAGGAAATGAATTAGAAAATGGTGTTATAGAGGAAGAGAGGAAGTTGAGGAGAATGAAATGGGAGAAACAATACTGAGATCTGAATTTAAGAGAGCATTTAAAGATTTAAATGGCAGAAAGGCTCCTGGAATAGACGGAATACCTGTAGAATTACTGCGCAGTGCAGGTGAGGAAGCGATTGATAGATTATACAAACTGGTGTGTAATAATTATGAAAAAGGGGAATTTCCGTCAGACTTCAAAAAAAGTATTATAGTCATGATACCAAAGAAAGCAGGGGCAGATAAATGTGAAGAATACAGAACAATTAGTTTAACTAGTCATGCATCAAAAATCTTAACTAGAATTCTATACAGAAGAATTGAGAGGAGAGAAGAAGAAGTGTTAGGAGAAGATCAATTTGGTTTCAGGAAAAGTATAGGGACAAGGGAAGCAATTTTAGTGCTCAGATTAGTAGTAGAATGAAGATTTAAAAAAAACAAACCAACATACCTGTTACTTATTGACCTAGAAAAGTCATTTGATAATGTAGACTGGAATAAAATGTTCAGCATTTTAAAAAAATTAGGGTTCAAGTACAGAGATAGAAGAACAATTGCTAACATGTACAGGAACCAAACAGCAACAGTAATAATTGAAGAACATAAGAAAGAAGCCGTAATAAGAAAGGGAGTCTGACAAGGATGTTCCCTATCTCCGTTACTTTTTAATCTTTACATGGATCTAGCAGTTAATGATGTTAAAGAACAATTTAGATTCGGAGTAATAGTACAAGGTGAAAAGATAAAGATGCTATGATTTGCTGATGATATAGTAATTCTAGCCGAGAATAAAAAGGATTTAGAAGAAACAATGAACGGCATAGAACGGTTCTTCCTACGCAAGAACTATCGCATGAAAATAAACAAGAAGAAAACAAAAGTAATGAAATGTAGTAGAAATAACAAAAATTGACCATTGAATGTGAAAATAGGAGGAGAAAAGATTATGGAGGTAGAAGAATTTTGTTATTTGGGAAGTAGAATTACTAAAGATGGACGAAGCAGGAGCGATATAAAATGCCGAATAGCACAAGCGAAACGAGCCTTCAGTAAGAAATATAATTTGTTTACATCAAAAATTAATTTAAATGTTAGGAAAAGATTTTTGAAAGTATATGTTTGGAGTGTCGCTTTATATGGAAGTGAAACTTGGACAATCGGAGTTATGTGAGAAGAAAAGATTAGAAGCTTTTGAAATGTGGTGCTATAGGAGAATGTTAAAAATCAGATGGGTGGATAAAGTGACAAATGAAGAGGTATTGCTGCAAACAGATGAAGAAAGAAGCATTTGGAAAAATATAGTTAAAAGAAGAGACAGACTTATAGGCCACATACTAAGGCATCCTGGAATAGTCGCTTTAATATTGGAAGGACAGGTAGAAGGAAAAAATTGTGTAGGCAGGCCACGTTTGGAATATGTAAAACAAATTGTTAGGGATGGAGGATGTAGAGGGTATACTGAAATGAAACGACTAGCACTAGATAGGGAATCTTGAAGAGCTGCATCAAACCAGTCAAATGACTGAAGACAAAAAAAAACTCTTTAAAAAAGTAATATTTTGTAATGCTGCATAATTTTTGATTTGTCCCCAAATTAACTCAATTGGACAGAGTTAGCAATGACAGGGTTTTACCACTGGATCTTGCTTACTTATCAATTTTATACACATTAAAATTACTTTAGTATGCAAAACTATTAGCGATAATTGTGCCTAAGTTCATCCTCTTCAAAAATCACTTCTTTTGAACTAAGTCACATTTTGAAGATTTCCAAGATATGGGTGGAATTTTTTCCTATTTACATGAATGATAAAGATCTTCCAGAAGAGCTAACACATTGCTAAACAATTTCTCAAGAGTTCATCTTATGATAGTTTCCTGTAGATTTGGATCAAAAATCCAGAGACCACCACTGACAAATCCGGTATCAATGCCAACATGCATAATTATGAGACGTCTACTGTTACCCGATGGATCCTTATTGCTGTTCGATAAGCCACACAGAAAGGCTTCTTTTGACATACTCACAACTTTATGTGGCCTTCGTTAACCACAAGTTTCATCCATATAATACAATCTACAGTCTTGTTGCCTCAGTTTTTTTATTTCAGTGAGGTAATGCCTTCATCATATAATGATATCATCCCTGTCAATTAAACCATTTTCCCACCCAGTTTTTCATATTTAAAATTGATAATTTTTAAAAATTTATAAAAAGTTGTTCTTCAGAAATCTGGTAGATTGTTATTGTCATTTACAACTCATAATACTTTGTCTACTGTAGGCAGTTCATTTCAAAAACAAAATTTGAGTACTTTTTTATGAATCATGTTTTTATTGAAATGATTAACTTTTTCTTCAGTTGACATGCAGGGTTTTGTTTTCTTAAGAGATTGTAATTAGATTAAACTCGTGAACCATACTTTTTGCTGAAGTAGCACAACTTTCACTTATGTTACAACATACAAAATCAACACTGTTGGATTACATTGCAATTCGCTTTTGTAAGCATTTAAGTTGCACGAACGCAAATCTACAAATACACCACACTCACGTTCCAGTAAACTTAAATAATTTGCACTATATTAACTTTAAATAACATTAAAGTAATAAATGACAGAAACACAAATATTGAACATAGAACAAAAGTGATTGTATGAAAAGATCAAAGGTTTTAATATAAGACAGCATTTTATGAACGTTTGATTACATGACTATTATTATTAATATGAGTAATGATTAAAGTGTTGTACGAATATATAGTTGTAGCCATGTTGCAATTAGCACTGATACACGGGACTTGACTCGCAGAATCATGATGAACTCACTTATTCAAATGTAACATTTATTTTTCACTGTATAAGCTAACTGAATACAGTCTAGAAAAAGATTAAACCACCATTTTTTTTATGAACTTACAAGCTTCAGAAAGCTTGAAATTATCTAGATCAGAAATGGCTTCTGTATTAGTCAAACCATGTTCTGAAAATTCAAAACCTGGCGACTCATTGGAAAGTTAATATTAACACATTGTGGGTTTAAATGTCATTCATTTACCCTAGTTCCCGGGCATTTAAACCAGGATCTTTAAATTTTTGCATGCATTTAGAAAAAAAATCATATCTTCACTCACCATTGTCCAAATTCCACGAAGCTTGTTGAAAATCATGAGGGAAGGTTCTAGTATTGTTTCAAGGTGTGGTACCTCTGAAAGCAGCATCCTTTATGAAGTAGTACCTGGCAAAACTTACAAATGTACCTTGTTTCTTTCCTAAGTTTTTTGCAGCACACACTCTACATGCTCTTGTAGGATATTTTTTCTCTCCACAACTAAATAACATCAAGCGCATGTTACTTCATGTCACCACTCAGTCTGTGTGGGGGTCACTAAATGGGGCAAGTTTGGTTGATTGAGAAGGATCTGGAAGAACACTGTCAGTGTATAAATCTTGTGAGGGTTCCTTTACTATCAGTGTCCAATTTTTTGCCACAGCCAAAAGAAAGTTCTTATACGTAATTTTTTTGGGGGGCTCAAATAATTGTATATTCTGAATAAATTGAAAAGACCCACAATTAATTAGGAAGAGAGCCACCACCTAGTACCATTTTCTTGTGTTTCTCGTAATTGAGTAATATGACAAGTACTGATCTGCACGATCTACACCTTTCATATGGTGGTTGTATTCTAAAATGCATACAGGCTTGGATATTTCATCTCCTGTTCTTCTGTCCCTTTTACCAGTTGTTTGCTATTACTACCATGGATTGTTAAAAAAATCATTCTGATCTCCCTTTTATCTTTCCACCCAACAAGTAGCACATCACCCTTACGGACAAATGTGGATTACCCTTTTTCCAAGTTTTTCAATTTAGGTTTCAAAATGCACGGTAAACCTCTATTAGCCCTTATTGTTCTGGTTTTGTTTTCTAATAACCTTTCAGCAATTGAAACACTATTAGAATAGTTATCTTGCGTATGTGATTCCACAAACCAAGATTACAATCAAGGACAGAAAGAATAGCTTCTTCCAATTTTACCTTCTCCAGTGCACAGTTCCATGTTACAAACATAAACTGTGTCACTTTCACATACCATTCTAATAACCTATATTTATAATTTTGGTAGGATTGTATGTTTGAAATTGCAGCCTATCCTGCCAGGGAATAATTCCTTCATCTAAAGACAAATTTTGCTTGGGTTTATAAACAGTTTTGAATTTATCCAGAAGATATCAAAAAAGAGGTGTAATTTTGTACAACATGTCTGTGTTATTTCTTGCTTGTTCATTGTCACTAAAATGCCAAAACTGCCAAATTTGTTCAAATATACCTCTGCTCATTTTAGAAAAAAATTGGCGTTTCAATATGAGTCAGTGGTCCAGTAATCTCTATTGCAGTCTTTTTGTACTTGTCCCATTACCAAATGAAGGCCCAAGAATGCTTTTATTTCATTTAGTTACATCTTTCCATTTGAGAGTTTTAGGTGACTATCTATGTACTCCTATGATTTGTTGATGGTACCTGTTTGTTTCACTACACATCATAACAAAAAGATCTTCCACAAAAATTATTTCTATAATATAATTTATATTTTCCTTATTAGAATCCTAACACCTGGAATACCCTCAAAAGTTTCTAAATTCAGTAAATTGTCTATAACTTTCCATCGGTTACCTGAATTTGAGTCATACTCGAATTGGTTGATTCTGAATTCGAACTAATATTCAATGGCACTGGCCTTTTACAAGTACTTTGATGTATAACACTTACAATATCACTAGAATCCATGTCTTATCTTCACTAGGACAATCTGATAGTATATGATAAAGTAATTCGCTTAATTCATTAACTTTTTCGTTGCACTTACGATTTACATCCATCAACTTGTGCAACACCATTTTTAGACTGGCTGTAAATCCCCTCTTACACAGTTGATATGAATGGCATCCTAAGGTCAAGCACGAATGGGCATTCATTAACAAAACACATGTGTACATGTTCAGAGAATATTCAGTCAAGGCTATAAACCTTTAGAACCAATAAGAATTACACAAAAAAAATATAAAAGATGACATGAGAGTTAGCACTGCACTAAACCTGGTGATTCTCGTGAACGGTCTTTTGACAAAACAAGACAAATCACGAGAATTCTCGCAACTGGTCCACAATGTGTTAATAAACCCATAAAATATCACAGAGCCATAAAAAGTTGCCAGTCTAACTTTACCTGTAGCAAGAATTTCACTAATACAAAGGTTATGAAAAGAATTAAACAAACATGAGAAAACACTATATTTTTTTAAAAGTATAATTAACAAACTCCATTTAAAAGTTACATCAGACTAACCCAGCACCACACACTGGTGGAATTAAGAAAAATACAAAATCTTAAAATAATACCCCATACCTGATTTGAAAAAGTGGTTGTGTAAATATTTTTCATTACAATTTGGAGCTTTTACAACTGATGTTTATGAAATTATTTCAATTCAGAGATTATGTATACTAACTCTTTTAACTAAATTTTTCATTTGAACAAATTGTTTTTTTATCAGTATATATTATATTCCTACCGGCAATTATTTAACATACGTATACATAACAAAAAGTAAGTGACACCATTTAATTTATTGAAAAAAAAATACATGTTACAATTATGTCAATAATTCATAGCAAGTGCTATTACTTTTCAATTCAGAATAATCTGTTATGTAAAATTTAAAAAAGGCACTTCTAAAATCACAAGATCAACTGCACAACTTAATTTTAAAAAATGCTTAAACCAAGGTAAAAAAGCACATATAAAAATAATACATAAGACATAAAACTGGGTATAAACTACAAAATTATCAAGGAATGTTAAAAATACTGATATAAGATTACCACAGAGATTAAAAATATTTGTAAAAATATTAAATAATTTTGAACTTTTAACAATCGATTAATAATAATCTCTAATTCATCATAATGAAAACGAGTTATTATTCTAATTTTATAGTTATTAAATACTTCCCATAATAACATTAAATGAATGTAGATGTTATAATTTTTATATTACTTTATAAAATTTAAAAAGTAATATGATGACAGTTTTAAAAATATAACTAAAAATACAGTATAAAAGTTATATACAAAAAATACACTTACAATAATTATTTTATTCAGTCATAATACCTTTACCCTAACAACCTATAT
This sequence comes from Lycorma delicatula, assembly GCF_047948215.1. Taxonomy (NCBI): domain Eukaryota; kingdom Metazoa; phylum Arthropoda; class Insecta; order Hemiptera; family Fulgoridae; genus Lycorma; species Lycorma delicatula. The sequence goes on along the minus strand of NC_134456.1, from coordinate 22,689,748 downwards.
TGTCCTTTCATTTAATATAAAATGAATTACATAAAATAAAGTTATTTTAATAAACTTACTGTACCATCAATGATAAGAATTGTTTTTCTAGTAACACCAATAATATTGCACGTAAGATATAATACACCTGTCATAATATTAATTCACTCATGCCTAAATGTAACAAATGAGAATAAAAGCATATTTGGTATACTACATTATGATAATAAAAACATAATATACAAATTAAAAATCAATAATTATAATATATTTTGAAACTACAAAAAATTAATTTAATATATTCAGCTCGCATCATTAATATTTGTATATATAACATCATTTTATAAATATGACAAAATTTAAATTTCAATAATTATAAAATTTCAACACTGCATATGCAAACATACACAAAATTAAAAATAACTCAGAACAAAGATTAATAATTATCTACAATTTTGCACGAAGCTCTTCAATACGTGCACTAGCTTTCTTTTGTAATTCAGTTAACTTTAATGCTAATCCCATATTTCCTTGAATTTTAATTTTCCCTTGAAAGAAAGCCTTCTGGGGATTAATCTTTCCTGATATCAAATCGACTACATCTTCATCATTCATAATAAATGTAACTTCTGGTTTATCTGCAACATAATGCAAAATAATTAAAAACGCCCTCAATAAATAAAATTTACATAATTTTTTTTTAATTTTAAACAAAAATTCTAACTTCACTTTCTAAAAAATCTGATGTGGTCACCAAATGACTTCCTTGTACGTCTATTAAATTACATATACACATTTTTGATGCACTTCATTTAAACTTATTTCATTTGAAAGTGAGCTATGATCCTCAAATTCTTTAATAAAAGTGGACAGTTCCACAATTGCTAAAATATTAGTTTTTATTAACATAAAATATTTATACAATTATTAATTAATTCAATAATCTTACCTGAAATATTAGGTTAGAGCAAAAGTCCCTTGACTACTCTTTAAATAAATTGTTTACTAAATAATCCAATAATAAAAACTGATTATTCTACACCGTAAGATCAAAATTAATATTTGTAACCAGTATACAGGAGTTCACTAAACAGAATAGTTTAATTATTGTTAACTTTTATTTATACAACACACCAGAAATCTTGTGCATATTAAGCACAAGTGAAAAAAATTTCAACAATCACTTTAAATTGAATACGATAAGGTTTAAATATTTGTAATAAGGAGGCTTTAGCAGGGGAAAGAAAAATCTGAAGATGATTCTGCAGTTGAGCATTATGTATGGGCAATTGATTGTTGGGGATCAGGAAGCTACCTATCTGGTGGAGAAAATATATTCTGATGAAGAAAATATGTTGTAACATTAACTGCTGGAATACTTGATAAATGCAATTTGAAATTTTTATGTTAATACACTATATTAAAAAATCAGTTTAAAATAGCAACTCACAAAATTAGAATCAAACAGTAAATTTATTTAATAACAGTTACTATATATCTATTATGTTGTAAATATATATCATATTTAATTAACCATATCGCTCACCTTTTCCATTGTATTCAACTTTCCCTTTGCCAGTTTTAGCATTTATTATCCACATGCCTTCTTTACCACCTGGACCATTTTTAACTTTGAAACAATAAATTCCTCTAACTCTTTCTATTAAATTATCTTTATCATCTTCCATAGCACCTTTAAGTGCTTGGAATAATACATGGGCTTTAAATATAGAAGGATCTTCACTGGCACTAGTTAAATTTGACACCACACTTGGCCTGTAGAAAAAAAATTGTATCATTTTTATACATTAACAAAACTATTATGATATTCATTCATTTCCATATACAATACTACATACAGTACAATTATGTTGAATTATGATATAATGTCACATATAGTAACAATAAATGTGATATATAAATTTGTGGAATGAAAATATTTTCCATTAATTAAATGTTTAATAAAAGTAATAAGCTCATTATGATTAATGTTAGTTATTCTTATAAAGTATCCGGTCACTATTATTTAAACAAAATAACAGCTTACATATTTTACCAGAAACTAACAACAAACTTGGAGCCAAATTCTAGAAAATTAAAAAAAAAACAGAAAATAAAGAAATATTCACTCTCTATTGGTCACAACTTAACAATAACCATATCAATTTTCAGTCAAAATTTAATAATCATTATATATAAATAATTGAAACTGAAATATTAAAATTTATTCAAAATGAAAAAATTAACACACATATTTTAATTAATTGTATTAATGACCTCTGAGCTTCAGGAAAGCCTAGTCGATACAAAGCAACAACCACAGCACCACCTAGGCCTATATTATGCTGCAAAGCAAGTTTGGCACCCCTAACCTGACGTTTTCCAGCCAATCCACGTAACTGCCAACATAATTCAGCACACTGAGCTAGTCCTGTAATGAAGAAATAATAAATATCAAAAACCAATAAATATATAATTAATTCCAGTGTACAATAAAAAAAATTGTGCTTAGTCTCTTACTAAGTCAATCAATTGTACATTTTTTTTAGTTAATTTGGTTGAGGAGGAAGGGGAGTGTAAAATTGTTCAGGAAGACAAAGATATGATAAGACAGAATAAAAAAATATAGAAAAATTGAAATGTTACAAAAAATGAGTTAAAATATTTGTAATTGGTTTGATGTTCAACAGACCAACTCTGTAGTAGAGTGGATATGTTTTAGCCTTTCATCCAGAAGGTTCTTAATTTTTAATCATGGTCAGGCTTGACATTTTTCATGCAGAACAAAAATTTGATGACATTCCCATACACCTGCTATGAGCTTACATGATGAATTACTATTGTAATAAAAAAAAAATTAATAAGCGCCTCATTTTAACAATTATTTCTAATAAATTTGATTTTCAACAAATCTTCTCTACATAACATTTGAGATTTTTCCGTAATCTTTTTTTTAAATGGCTCCAATCTGCTGGAACAACTGATGTAGATTAAAGATTTTACAGTTTATATAATGTAAAACATTTATCATTATTTATTTGAAAATACTGTTTAAATCTATCATTATTTAAGTAACTATTATACTCAAGGAAAGATAATAAAAGATAATGTTAATATGAGGGTAAGTCAATTATTATCCGCAATTTAGTTATATTTTTATTTATGTTGGTAGTACTGTCATGTTGCGTAGATGATGCATGCGTGGTTTAATTGTTGTTATGTCTGTGCAGGTTCGCTGCCCTGCCGTTAACCATGGCTGTTCCGTTTTCTGTTTGCACCAAAGAAGAGCAATGTTCAGTGATCCGTTTTTTTGTGGTCGGAAGGTGTATCAGGGGCTGAAATTCATCGAAGACTTTCGGTACAGTACGGGAACAGTGTGTTGCCACAACGGAAAGTCTACGAATGGATTGAAAAATTCAAAAATGGTCTCACAAGTGTTACGCACAATGAAGGAGCCAGACGACTGTTTACCGCCACAAATGAGGAAACATTGAGCATGCACGTGACTTGGTAGACAGACGAGTAACTATTGATGAACTGGTACATTGTCTGCATATTAGTCACGGTTCTACCTATGAAATCATCCACAACAGACTTGGGTTTCATAGTCTGTGCAAGATGGGTCCCAAAACAACTCACACAATTGCATAAACAAACGTGCTTGGACATCTGCCAAAAACATTTGGATCGCTATGATAACGAACAGGACATCTTCTTAGACAGAATCATCACTAGTGATGAAACATGGATCCATCATTACGAGCCGGAGAGTAAACAGCAGAGTATGGAATGGAAACATCTAAATTTGCCCTGCAAAAAAAATTCAAGACCCAACCATCCGCCGGAAAACTGATACTTATGGTTTATTGGGACTCGCAAGGCCCAGTACTGGAACATTATGAGGAAAGGGGCACGACAATAAACAGAGCGCGTTACTACAGTGAGATGCTTACTGCCATGCTGAAGCCTGCAAATTCGAAGCAAATGCTGAGGACTGCTGTCGAAAGGTGTGTTGTTGCACAACAATGCCCGTCCGTCTGAAATGCTTCAGAAATTCAACTTTGAAGTACTGGCTCATCCTCCATATAGTCCTGATCTTGCCGTTTCTGACTATCACTTGTTTGGTCCACTCAAAGAGGCATTAAGGGGCCGTCGATTTACCTCGGACAAAACAGTGCAATCCTGGCTCGCAGCTCAACCGAAAATCTTATTTTATTGAGGGCATCAGGAAGCTTGTGCAACAATGGACCAAGTGTATTGAAATGCAAAGGGACTATGTTCAAAAATTATGTACATGTAAGTTTCTTATTTGTATTGCAATAAAATTTATAACTACATTGCAGATAATAATTGACTTACCCTCGTACTTTAACTAAGCTTTAGATTACATAACATAATGATACTTTCTGACACTACAGATTAAATAAACATACATTACCTGTTGCTCCAAGAGGATGTCCTTTAGAAATGAGTCCTCCACTTGGATTTACTACCACTTTACCACCATATGTATTCTGACCAGCATCAATAAAGTCTTTTGCTTTACCAGCAGAACACAATCCTAATGCTTCATAAGTAATAAGTTCATTAGCAGAAAAACAATCGTGCAATTCCACAACATCAACATCCAAAGGTTTATAACCGGTTTTCCAGAACAATTTATCAGCTGCATTTTTCGTCATATCATATCCTACCTAAAAAATTTTTTATTAAAAAGTAATGTATGTTGAGGAAATGAAAAAAATTGCAACATATATTTAAAAAAATTTTTGGCAGAAATAATAAATCATATACTTTTAAACTGTACATACTTATTATTAAATTATAAATAAGTGTAATATAAAAGTAAATTAATAACATCAAGATTTTGGTTTGAGAACTCTATAAGGAGTAATGAAATTTCTTTACTTTCCAAATTGAAGATATTTACTAACAATATTTTTTTTTTTTGTCTTAGTCATTTGACTGGATTGATGCAGCTTCCAAGATTCCCTATCTAGTGCCAGTCATTTCATTTCGGTATACTCCCTGTATCCACAACAATTCGTTTACATATTCCAAATGTTGCCTGCCTACACAATTTTTCCCTTCTATTTGTCCCTCCAATATCAAAGTGACTATTCCAGGATGCCTTAATATATGGCTTGTAAGTCTGTGTCTTCTTTCATCTATATTTTTCCAAATGCCTCTTTTTCCATCAATTTTCTGCAACAGCCCTTCATTTGTCACTTTATCCACCCACCTGATTTTTAACATTATCCTATGGCACCACATTTCAAAACCTTCTATCTTTTTTCTCAGGTACTCCGACCATCCAAGTTTCACTTCCATATAAAGCTATGCTTCTAAACATATACTTTCAAAAATATTTTCCAGATATTTAAATTAATTTTTGATGTAAGCAAATTATATTTCTAACTGAAAGCTGTTTTGCCTGTGTTATTTAGCATTTTATATCTCTCCTGCTTTGTCCATCTTTAGCAATTCTACTTCCCAAATAACAAAACTCTTCTACGTCCATAATCTTTTCTCTTCCTATTTTTATATTCAATGGTCCATCTACATTATTTCTACTACATTTCATTACTTTCATTTTGTTCTTGTTTATTTTCATGCGTTAGTTCTTGCGTAGGACATCATCCACGCCATTCATTGTTTCTTCTAAATCTTTTTTATTCTCAGCTAGAATTATTATATCATCAGCAAATTGTAGCATTATCTTTTCACCTTGTACTGTTACTCCGGATCTAAATTGTTCTTTAACATCATTAACAGCTAGTTCTATGGAAAGATTTAAAAGTAATGGAGATACAGAATATCCTTGTCAGACTCCCTTTTTTATTACGACGTCTTTTTTATTACGACGTCTTTCTTATGTTGTTCAATTATTACTGTTGCAGTATGGTTCCTGTAAATGTTAGCAATTGTTCTTCTATCTCTATACTTGACCCTAAATTTTTTTATAAATTCTGAACATTTTATTCTAGTCTATGTTATCAAATGCCTTTCCTAAGTCTCTATTGCGCCATGTATGTTGGTTTGTTTTTCTTTAATCTTCCTTCTACTATTACTCAGTGCTAAAATTGCTTCCACTGTCTCTATACTTTTCCTGAAACCAAGTTGGTCTTCTCCTAATACTTCTTCCTCTCCCTAAATTCTTCCGTATAGAATTCTAGTTAATATTTTTGATGCATGAATAGTTAAGCTTATTGTTTTATATTCTTCATATTTATCTGCTCCTACTTTCTTTGGTATCATAACAATAACACTCTTTTTGAAGTCTGATGGAGCTTCCCCCTTTTTGTAAATATTACACACTAGTTTGCATAATCTATCTATCACTCCCTCATCTGCACTGCAGAGTAATTCTGCAGGTATCCTGTCTATTCCAGGAGCCTTTCTGCCATTCAAATGTTTTAATGGTCTATTAAATTCAGATCTCAGTATTGTATCCTCCTTTTCATCCTCTTCTTCCTCTACAACACCAGTTTCTAATTCATTTCCTCCATAACTCTTCAATATATTCCACCCACCTATTGACCTTTTCTTTCTTATTATAAATTGGTGTACCATCTTTAAAATGTTATTAGATTTTAATTTATGTATCACACAATTCCCCTCAACTTTCCTGTATGCTCCATTTATTTTACCAATCATTTCTCTTTCCACTTCTGAACACTTTCCTTTAATCCACTCTTCTTTCATTATTTGCACTTCCTGTATATAGCATTACTTAACTGTCGATAGTTCCTTTTACATTCTTCATCACTAGCATTCTTATACTTTCTACGTTCATCCATCAGGTGCAATATATCCTCTGTCCTCTGACATCCAAGGTTTTCTACCAGTTCTCTTTGTTCCATCTATGTTTGCTTCTGCTGATTTAAGAATTTCCTTTTTAACATTCCCCCACTCTTCTTCTATATTTTCTACCTATCTTTTTTACTCAAGACCTCTTGCAATGTCCTTCTCAGAAATCTTCTTTACCTCCTCTTCCTCAAGCTTCTCTAAATTCCACTGACACCTTTTCTTCAGATTTTTAAACCCCAACCTACATTTCATAATTTAGTAATTGCCAACTCTCAGTTTAAAAATCGTAATAGAAGAAAATACACATAGAAAAAGCCTAGTAATATGGCAAGGTCTCAAATAAATTACATCATGGTTAAACAGAGATTTAGAAATCAACTTGTCAACTGCAAGGCATATCCTGGAGCAGACATTGATAGCAACTACAGTATTACAATGTAGAGATTGCTATGGAAGACTGTTTTTTTTTAGAAAACCATGCAATATGATTTACACCATCAAAAGCTATAAAGCCACTTACACTCTTTCTTGAAGTTTTATCACTTGCCCAATCAGCATCTGAATAGCTATATAATCTTTCTTCACCTTTTTTAAATTTCAGTCCTAAATCTTTGACAGTACTTAAATAATACGCTTCATTGCTTACCAAGTTTGATAAAGTTTCACTTAACAGTGATACTGTAAATGATAAATCTGGCCTTGTCATTACAACTATATATATTAGACTACTAACTAGTCGATGATAAGAAACAATAGTATTCAATTTTGATCCTTCGATTTGAAATCCAACCTCCAGTTTGACAATTTTCTATATTGAATTCACTTAACTTGATAATTATCTTGCTTTGCACAACAGTTAAGTCATTTGCTCTACTGAACTACATTCCTAAGGAACAGTTAGCCTCTCCCACATCCTTGAATTTAAATGTATTATACAAAACTGATATTAGGTCTTTAATCTTTCTTGTACCAGTAATTAATGTCATTAACAAACAATAAGAGACTTACATTTTTGAAATAATATAAATAATCAAGCTGTGACCTAAGGAAATCATTTTATTCCATTACCTCATTAATATGTTATTTCAGCACTTTGAAGTTCATACAAAACACAATTTAACTTCAATATTTCTCTAGAGCATTGAACTCCTTGTACTGTTTTTATGTAAACTTTAGAATTAAGAGTAACATTAAAAAAGCAGTAGGAACATCTATTTGTCTCAATGTCCATTGTTTCTCAGAGCTTGAGAAAGTAAAAACCTTAAAGTTGACATCCTTCAGCATAAGAAAACTTATCAAATTTATCTTCTTGTAATTGAAAGTCTCTTGCTAAAAGTTTTACTTTCCTACTACCTAAAAGAAAGTAAAAGTTTTACTTTCTTTAATTCTAAATACCCATTTTGTATCGATAGTGTCCTTGCTTCTTTATGACAAAAATAAAGACCATTAAAAAATTTTGTTTTTATTATAACAAAACATAATGAAAACAAATGAATAAATTATTTTCCCCAAAAATTCAAAATTAACTGCAATTAATCTAGTCCAACAATCAATTATTTTATCATATTTTCAAATATAATATGGTCAACTACAATATTCTGCTTAACATTTATTTCTTTCATAATAAAACCAATATTAAGTAGCAAATATAAAACAATTACTCTTTTTCATTTTTGCATAATAATGGAATTTTATTATTTTTTTGTTTCATAAAGAAGCAAAACTACAAATTACGAGAGAATTGATTTGTAAGAGCAAGCAACACAAATGAAAAAAAAGAACTCTGTAAAAACAAGGAACTGTTTAACAATAAAATGTTGGTAAATCAGTAAGTAAATCAAGGAAGACTGACAATACAAAAAACAATGACAATTCTAAAGAAAGGAAAATTATTTATTTACAGAGTTTTCTCAAAGACAAACAGATATAATAACAAGCAGTGAACTGGGAATGCAATTTTGATAAGATGAAAAAACAAAATATTTGGTTAAACAAATGTTTCTCAATAAGGTATCTGAAAATAAAAAAAGGATACCAAAGCAAGTCTTAAGAATGGACTTCAGGTTATATAACAACACAAACATAAAATTGAAACGTACCATTTTTATACAACTGTTTTCATTGAAAGTGGAAGGTAAATCAGTAGACATTTCAATTCCTACTATTTCAACTGCCTGTGCTTGAAGTCCATGTCTATAAACAAAATCTTCTGATACAACAATAGCAGCAGCAGAACCATCAGATGTAGGACAACACTGAAGTTTAGTTAGTGGTCCAAATACTTGTGGCGAGTTTAATATATCTTCCAAAGAGTATTCCTCTTGAAACTGTGAATATCTGAAAATCAGATGTACAATATCAATAACTTTATAAACGGAAAAGATTTTATAGTTAATTTTTTTAGTGAACAAGAAAAACATACAATTTTTGAACTAGTATGTCTTAAAGAAGGATGATCAATTTATTCTCTGAAGAAATACAGTAAATAAGAAACATATCTACCTAAAGAAATGGCTCTCCCAAGCAGTGAGCCTGCCCATTTCAGGGTATTAGGGCATTTTTACCAAATAAGAGCAGCACATTTTACAGTTTTGCTTTAATATACACTACAACAGAAATTGATTTTATTCCAGAAAACAAAGGCATCATCGGAGAACAGTACAGGTTGCATAAAGGAATAATTCTTAAATTTTTGTTTAATACTTTCATTGCAGAGTTCATAGACTTGCAAAGTCTATTAATAAAGAGGAAACAGTTTCATCATAAAATGCACTTTTTAAGTAAGTGTTCATCTATAAATTATCTGCCTATTAACAGAAATATTCATAAAATTTATAAATGTTTACAAGTGTAAGAAAAAATTATTACAATCACGGATGTGAATTCATAAAAAAAAGAAGTATTATTCAATTTTAAGTAGCCCAGAAGGGTTGAGATACTTTGAACTCTTTTGGACTTAAACTTTTAATATTCTCTGAATCCAAATAAAAAAAAATTTACCCAAAAGAAATTATAAAACTTTTTAACAAGTAAATCATTGTAGTAGAATTAACTGTTTATTTTTATGAAGGATAATGTAGCAAGATAGAATTTATAGATGCTTACAAAGTACCGAGTGTTTCAAAATGAGTTGGAGTTTCAAAGCTACATAATATTTCTCAAGTTTCATGTACATTAATTAATTATACATGAAATGGAAAGGTACTTCAGACAGGTTTTGCTGTGCACAAGCTCATGAACTGTTTCCTGTACCTTCCACTTGAAAGCATTAGTAATAAAAAAGTGTGAATCTCTAATTACCGTTCAACATGCATTACGTTATGATCCCTGAGTGAAGATAGTTTTCATAGTTGGTATAAGAAATTTGAAACCGCTGGCTGTATTTCTAAAGGGAAGAGTACAGGATGACTGAGTGTGTCTGAAGACAATGTTGAACGTGTAAGAGAATCTTTTGTGCATAGTCCTATGAAGTTTTTTCTCAACTGCAATATGAACCACAGAACTTTTGGCAACAAGATGGTGTGCCTGCTCACTGGGATAATACTGAATGTGACTGGTTGAATGAAATTCTTCCCGACAGCTGGATTAGTTGCCAGGGACCAGATGACAGGGCTTGTTTGCCATGGCCTTCACATTCACCTGATCTGACCCCGTGTAATTTTTTTCTTTGGGGTTTATAAAAAACAAAGTGTGAGTGTTACCGTTACCAGCTGACCTACCCAAATTGAGACACAGGGACTGAAAAAGCTGTCGCATCAATTACTCCAGACTTGCTGATTAAAGTACGGGATGAACTCTCCTATTGGCTAGATGTGTGCCGTATGACAAATGGTGCTCACATTGAACAATTACAGGAAAAGTTTTTAAGTTATTTATATTTCATGTATAATTTATCAATGTAATTAAAACTCAATAAATCTTTATATATAAAAATGTTAAGTTTGTTTGTGTATGCTTCAAAAACTCAAAATGTTCTGCACCGATTGAGCTCAAATTTTAGCACGATATATAACCCGCATCAAAGATTGTTTTTATCTATTTTTCGCATCAGTCACATACCCGCGACCGTGAGAAAACAGTTTTTTTAACGGTCAGCTGTGTACCAGTGACTGCACCATCTGCCGGAAGCATGGGGAACACTCGCCATACTAGCTAACGACAACCGCAGTCACATTTGAAACGAAACAATACCTGTTCCTAATTACATTGTTTATTAACAAAAAAAAAAAAAAAAAAAAAAAAAACGTATCCACTTGCATCTGATTCAGATTATTATACAATCTGAATTAAATATTCACTTTAATCGAGGTGCTTTTGTGTGATCGTGTCGTGATTGAGCTGCGCCTTTCGCCAAGCTCTGAATTTATTAGAAAACGACCAACAGTGGGATATATGTATTAATGACGCGTGCAACACTGCACATCCAAACCAAATTCGCGCATTATTGGCAATTATATTGACCGCTTGCTTCCCTTCATCTCCCAGAGTTATGGCAAAGATATCGATCGCACATGGCTGAGGATATTTTGCATAGAGTACGCCTAGAAAATACCAATATGACCATGGAATTTACAGAAGGCATTTACAACGAAGCATTGATAAATATTGAAGACAAGTGCTTAGCTATTGCAAATAAAGTTCTTAGTCAATTGGGAATGCCAGCACCCACCCGAGCTGCGATTGCTTCATTTGATGTGGATTTACGCCGTAAACAGAAAACATTCCCAAATTAACTCGTGAACAGAAAAGCATTTATGATCGCATAATGCAAATGATAAATGACGGAGTTGGGAGGAACTTCTTCTTGGATGCACCAGGAGGAACTGGGAAAACATTTCTCATTAGATTGATTCCAGCAACGGTTCGATAAAAAAATGACAATTATCCTGTTGCGGAATATTAATCAGCCAAAACTCTGCAACAGCACGCGACTTGCAGTTAAGAAATTGATGAATAACGTAGTGGAAGCAACAATTTTAACGGGGCCTTTCAAAGGTGAAGATGTCCTCATTTCTCGAATACCCATAATCCTGACCGATACACCATTTTAATTTAAAAGATTGCAATTCCCAATTCGATTGGTATTTGCAATCACAATCAATAAAGCTCAAGGTCAATCTTTAGAATTGTGTGGTTTAGATTTGGATGCGGATTGCTTCTCACATGGGCAACTATATGTTGCGTGTTCCCGAGTTGGCAAACCAGATAGCCTTTATATCTACGTAGACAATGGAAAAACAAAAAATATTGTATATCCACAAGTATTGCAAAATTAAACTTCTATGAAACGTAAGCTTTGTTTTGTTTCTCATTTCTCATCCATGCAACCACAATGTGCCACAGCGAAGCGTGGCGGGTACAGCTAGTATTACATAATTTTAAAACCCCGATATTCATTTTGAAACACATAGTATTATATTTAACCATTTCCATTCACAATTTTTACTTGCATCTATGAGTAGTGTTCTTAGGTGTAAGGGAAGAACTAATTAAATAATAACTTAATTTGTTAAAATATGATATGGACTCCAACATGGAAACCGCATTGAATTCATCTCCAATCATAACAGAGTTCATTCACAGATGAGTTTAACATTTAATTAGAAGATAACAGAACTCTATTATGTTAGATTATCAATAAAAATCACACTGGTTGTCCGACATTAATTTTTTAATGTCTTGACAGATCAATGATCTAAAATATAAAATGCATTCACAATAACGTTCATAAGTTGGTGAACGATAGGATTATAATGGGACAAATAAAACATGATAGGGAACTTTTCAGTAAAAGTAGCTAGCTTATGGTCCAGAGGAATTAACAGATCCCATTAAGAAACAAGAACCTATACTTTTTTACAAACAGATGCAACGGCTACTTAATGGAGTTAGTGGAAGTGATTATATCATACTGTATGGTGATTTTAATGGTAGAGTGGGGAATTAAATGTATTCCCCTATTCCTAAATGTATTTGCACTTTTGGAAAGGACTACCTCAATAAAAATGTTAAGAGACTGAGAAATTTTGTTACCATAAAAATAATAAACAACTTTTTTCATGAAAAGAACATCCATAAGTACACTTGATTCGCAAGTAGGAATAGGTCAAAGATAGACTATATCACTGTTAATCAGAGATTGTCAAGTAAAGTTTGAGATGTAAGAGCACTGAGTGGAGTTGACCTGTTTTCAAATCATTTCTTACTGGTTGGTAAATGAATCTGTTTAAACATTCGAAACACCCACCAATTTCTGTTGTAGAAAGGAACATGGAAGATAAGGCTTTTAAAGTATCATTCTTGAGAGATGAAAGTATTAAACCCTATATAGAGGAAGAAAATTTTGCTCAGTGTTACTCCTATCAGATCAATGAACTAACAACTGATGAGTTACAGGAGGTAATTAAAAACATTAATAATCAAAAATCGCTGAGTCCAGATGTTGTTAATGTAAAATTGGCAAAATATGGAGGATTACTGCTGCATACAAGGTTGTTACATTTGTGTAATGTTTGTTGGAAGTCACAAAATCCTCAGGGCTTGGGGTAAGTTCAGTGTAATTTTGTTATTTAAGAAAGGATCACGTGCTGATCCCAATAATTATCAAGAAATCAGTTTGTTAGATGTAGATTACAAAATATATGCCTCCTTGATGAGTATACGTATTATGATGTCTACTTACCATGAATGGTTTTTGAGAAACACCAAAAATTTAACTGTCCTTACATCTGGTCTTTGTATATTGGGAAAAGTCATTCAACAACGTTTGTAGATCTATGATGCGAAATATGTTAGATAATGGATATCCCAAACATCTTGTAACTTCTTTTGCTGGTTTATATTCCGCAACGACTATTATGATTGACACAGGAGATGGGTAGATAGTTAGGGAGTTGAGGATAACAACAATTTTCAACTAGGTTGTAAATGTCATCACCGATATTTAATATATATCTGGATGAGCTACTGACTATTTGGCAAGGTAGAGTTGACTCTGGTGTACATTTTGGACAAGGAGTTTTTCTTAATTTTTAACATTTCCTGATGATACAATGATTATTCAGGAAAGAGAAGACAAGGTGCAAGTGGCAGTTCATCAGCTCCATATCCTCAGTAAAGAATTCCAATATGAAAATTTTCACAGCAGAAATCTAAAGTTATATATAATCTTAAGCGGAAAATGGCCTTTATGTTCCAAAAAAGTCATCGATAGGAAATTTCTGGAACGGGTGGGAAACTTCAAACATATAGGGCGTGACATGTGCTTTAATTATGTACAAGATATAAATGAACAATTGGCTAAATTTAATGTGGTTTGTGGTTTGATATGTTACACTTTAAAAGGTCAGACCAGAAAGGACACCCAAATTAGATTTTATAAAACAATGGTCACTCCTTTACTAACATACGGTAGTGAAGTGTGAACCAATAGAATATTTGATGATTCCTGTACACAAGCAGCAGAGATGAGGTTCCTTTGAAGTATAAAGGGTTGTATGAAAAAGGACTGTATTAGAAATGAAGTCATCCGCAAAGAGAATAAGATACAATCAATCAATGAAATGATCACACAATATCGAGAAAGTTGTACAAGTTACCAGTTAGAAATGCCTCAACATAGATTGCCACTGAAGATGTGGTATTATAAGTCGGATGGAAGAAGAGATGTAGGCAGACTGAGAAGCTGATAGGCGCCGAAACAGGCTAATCAAGCTTATAATGTGGAGGAGGGAGATTCACAACAATCATTTATTAGTGTACTGAAAGAGTAATTTAAAGTCCATCTAACTTCAGAATAGATTTAAACAATACCAATTTAAATTATGAAGATAATTTAAATTGGTTTATGCTTTTTAAATTATTATTTGCTAAGTTTATGTATTAATACTAACGGATTATTCACAGAATGCTTATGATTCTTAAATGCAATCTTTGCTAAATGTTCAGGTTTTGTTCCATATTTATCCATGTGTTCCTTTCCTGCATTACCAAACATTTGCGCAGTAATTGGTGACGCATCCATACCTGCAATATCTGCCATCAATTCAACATGTTTATCCATTGGATTAGTTCTGTCCATAAACTGCAATGGAAAAAATCATATAAACAGAAAGTAAAAATTCACTTCTTATAATATAATAGTATATGAGCATTTATACTCATATACAAGCCTGTTAATTTTTAATTCATGAGACATCAGTGACCAGCTGTAAATTTTTTAAGACACATCTAGACTTGAAATAAAATTTTCAGCACATATTTATTGCACTTATCTATTATTTGTTTTTTCTCAACTACTCCATTAAAATATACACATAAAAGTACATTCAATGTTATAACAGGAACCAAAGTTAGCTCCCAAGCATTTTCATATATTCTCATAAAAATTTCATTTTTCAACAAAAATAAAACCTGACATATAAAAACTGTTCACAACCAAAATAAGCTGAACATGACAGGAACTTGAAAGAATAAAAAACTTGTCCGGATTCATTCCTTTTTTGTAATAATCAAATGTGTTATCACCCATATGAGGTTTGATAAAAAAAACACATGGAATTTTAGTTTTTCTCAAAAACTTTTTATTTATTCATCAATACTGATTTTGTTATCTTCAAAGTACTTCCCTTCAGACATATAATATACATTTTTTTCAACGCTTCTTCCAATAACACTGCCCAACAATGAAAATATTTCAGGCTCAAAAATTGCAACTCTTGTTCGGTTATACTACAAAAATGGCTGAAAAATAAAAAACCATCTATGGCTTTTGCTGTACCTATGGCTTGGCGGGAGCCTATAACAGATAACTGCTATTTCTGCTTGATTCCACTTACAAAGGCAGGATTGTCAACGAAGAAAAGAAAAACAGTTCAATACTCTAATCTTCTATCTGCTATTCGACCTATTCCACATACAGATAGTTTACCAGTTCCTACTCCATCCCAAAATTAAGAGCTTTAAGTAGAAAATGAAGACAATGTGGAAGAAGAACCCAACAAGCCTTCCACATCCCATGACTCTGATTTTGACGAAAAAGATAATAAACCATACAGACTGAGTCAAGCGAAATTGAGTGATCTCATTCGAGACCTTGATTTGTTAAAGGAGAAGGCAGAACTTCTAGGGTCAAGACTACAGCAATGGAATATTCTCCAACGTGATATCAGGGCTCCTAGTACAGAAATCGTCATAGGGTTTCTGCTTTCTTTTGTTGATAAGAAAAACAATTGGCTTGATGAAGTGTTTGAATTTGAATCATGATCCAACTGATTGGAGGCTATTCCTAGACTTCTCCAAACTTAGTTTGAAAGCTTCATTACTTCACAATGGCAACTGTCTTCCTTCTATTCCTGATGGTCAGGCAGTTCACATGAAGAAGACTTATGCAAACATGGAAATCCTCCTAGACTCAATCAAATATGCTGAACACAAGTGGAAAATATGTGGTGATCTATAAGTCATCACTGTACTCTTAGGACTGCAACTGATGTACACTAAATATTGCTGCTTTTTACAAATGTGGGACAGCAGGGATAGAAAATCACATTATATTCAAACAGACTGACCTGCAAAAAATCTTAACTCTAGCGAGAAAAATGTTGCTGCCAAGCCTCTTGTAGACCCAAAAGATGTTCTTCTTCCACCCCTTCATATAAAGCTGGGTTTGATGAAACATTTTGTCAAAAGTATGAACCAAGAAGAATAGGGCCTTTAAATACTTAAGAATCGAATTTCCTTCATTAAGTGATGCAAAAGTTAAGGAAGGTATATTTGCTGGGCCACAAATTCGACAACTTTGTAAAGGATCCTGAGTTTGACCGAATTTTGGAGTGGAAAGAAAAGAAAGCTTGGGAAGCCTTAAGGGAGTCATTCATGGATTTTTAGGCAATAAAGAGATGAAAACTAGTCAGTTGGTGTTAATACTTATACCAACAACTCGGATGCAACATGTGCCTTAAAATCCAATTTCTCCACTCACACCTGGACTTTTTCCCTCCTAGTTGTGCAATCGTCAGTGATGAACACGGAGAAAGATTCCATCAGGATATTTCTGTAATAAAAAAGATATCAGGGCTGTTGGAATGAAGCAATCCTTGCAGATTACTGATGGTCTGTGTGTAGGGATGCTCTGGAAATCACTTACAAGAGGAAAGCCAAAAGACAACGATCTCATGAAGCCACCACATGATTCTCTTCAGACCCAACCAATTGCTAGGTATTCTTCCATCAATTAAGAACTCTTAGAATGTAACTGCTATTACAAAAAAATGTCAAATGGACTTTCTATGTTGTTGGTATATGTAATTAAAATATATAGTTTTCTCTTAATCCGTTAAAATAAAATACTTCTACCTATTGTATATCACAGAAACTAGAGTTAATAAAAATGTTCACTGTCATGTTCATTTTTCTCAACCCAAAATTAATATGATTTGACACTCCTGAAGTGAAGGAAAGAGTTTAAAAAAAATTTTTGTTGGGCAGTGTTATCAAAGCTCCTTTGGAATGCAACTTTTAGTATGGCATTTAGCTCCTTCAGCAATTCTGTCTTTATCTCTTCAGTGTTGGCAAAAGATCATCCTTTCATGGTTCTTTTCAGCATGGGAAGTGGGAAAAAGTCTCAAGGGGCCTTGTCTGGTCCCCTGTGTCTGATCCCTCAGAGGCTGAGAGATCATAATGGTGTTGTTTTTGGCCAAAAATACACAAACAAGCAATGAAATATGAGCAAGTATATAATCGTGGTGCAATTGTTATGAATTATTTCACCACAAATCCAGGTGTTTTCTTTGGATTGCTTCACACAAACAGTGTATAACTTCCAGGTAGTACTCTTTATTGACCATATGACATGGTGGCAAGAACTCATGATACACTAAGCCATTGAAATCAGAGAACATAGTGATCAGAACTTTCACATTCAGTCAAATTTGACGAGCTTTTTCAGTCTTAGCTCCTCAGAAGCTTCCATTGGGACGATTGGGCCTTAGTTTCGACATCATACCTGTACACCCATATTTCATCACCAGTTATGTCCTGTTTGAGCAGTTCTGTATCATCATTCACATCAATCTGCAACTCCTGAGCAATGTTCAATCAGTACCACTGCTTTTGGTTGAATTCAATAGTTTTGCAACAGATTTTGCTGCCATACGTTTCATATCCAAAACATCCGAAAAAATTGCTTGGCATGAACCAAGCAATATGCCAACATCATCAGCAACCTCTCTGATAGTGATTAGGTGACTGTCTGCAATCATTTTCTTCACTTTTTTACGTTTTCATCAGTCATTGTTGATGTGCTGGGATGTCCAGGGCAGTCGTCATCTTCAATGTCTTAACAGCCATCTTGGAAATGTTTGTATCACTTGTATCACTTGCTTTATTTATAGAAGAATCACCATAAGCACAATCAACATTTCCAATGTGATGCTGTACTTTATTCCATTCTTAAAGCAAAGTTTAGAGCAAATTCTTTGCTACATTTTTTCCACAAGTTTTAAAAATCACCGACCATATGAAAACAGGTGTAGCCAATTCAGACTAACAATAAACTAAGCATCCAATATGGCTATTACTGTAAATATGTGTTTGATTTTGTATACATTTACCACATTTGTAAGCTACTTTTTTGTTATTTACTCTTTTTTCAACCGTTTATGTAATTGTTTTTTAACGGAATTAAATTTTTCCGTTACCTACTAACATTGCTACCAACATGTCACTTAGTGAACAGGAGAGGGCCACACTTTTAATGATGAGGGCTTTGGTGATCCAAATGATGAGTTAGGTCCTATATTGAAGTTTGTGAATTCTCCAGTGCAACATTTAATAATTGTAACCCTATTTCAAAAGTTATAGCGCCAAAAACCATCCAACAATTTGAAGAAACAGGGAGTATTAATAAGAGGGAGACTAAATCTGCAACAAATAATAATAAATCATTAAAGATTATGCAAGAATTTATTGAGAATCCTCATTCCTTGACTCGTACAGCCTCACAAGAACATAAAATTAGCCACAGTTCAGTGATTCAAATATTAAAAGGTGAAAATTTCAAACCCTTCAAAATTTGTCTGGTACAAGAACTTACTGAAGATGACTATGATAGAAGATTTGAGTTCTGTGAAATTATGAACAATATTTGTGCACATCCTAATTTATTAAACAACATAGTTTTTGGTGACGAGGCCACATTTTTTTTTTAAATGACGATGTAAATTGCCATAATTGTTGATACTGGAGTGATATTAATCCACATTGGTATCATGAGGCACATATACAGTATCCAGTCAAAGTAAATGTATGGGCAGGTACTTTTGGTGGATGATTGACAGGGCCTATTTTATTGATGGAAATTTAAACGTAGTATGTATGAGGCTTTGCTTCTTGACCACATCATTCCAAACACTTGAGATGTTGTTGGGCCCAACTTCCAAAACATTTGGTTTCATGTCCTGCCTCATATCAGTCTTCAGGTAAATGAAATTTTAAATGCATTTTTTCTGTTAGGATTGGCCAACTTGTCACCATTGGATTAATTTCTATGGAGCTATTGAAAAATTACTGTTTATGATAATAAGCCACAAGATATTGATAATTTACAAAGTAGAATTCAAAAATCTACAAAAAAAAAAAATCACTACAAAATCATTGAATAATGCAGTATCATCCTTTTATAACTGACTGCACACTGTGAAACAGCAGGACATTTTGAACATTAAAATGAAATATGAGGGTCATTCAATAATTAAACAGAGAAACATTTTTAGTGAAAGAAATGTTTAAATACAGGCAACTGAAACTTTTTAAATGTAAGTTGGCAACCTTACAAAGAGTGTTAGTCAGCTATCGAATTAGTATTTATGTAAACATAAAAAAAAGTCTTAGTTATGATGGCATGTCTGCTCGCAGAAAGTATTTTTGAAGAACAGTGTTCTGTGATCTGATTTTTAGTTTTGGAAAGTGTACAACCATCAGAAACATTATCTCGGTTTACAAAAAACAAAACAGCAGTAGTTGCATGAAACATGTGGAAAAGTTTAAAAGTAGCCGCAAAAGCGTGACTGACAATCACTGCTCTGAGCATCCAGTAACAGTGTCAACCCCGGTGTTAAATTCTCATATTAGTTCACTTATCTAAGATCGATGACTTACAGTTGAACAAATTGCTGAAAAATGTTGAGTAAGTGTTGGCGCAACTCATTCCATTTTTCAAAACAAACTGAGCTAGTGTAAGACCTGCGCAAGGTGGGTTCCCAGAGAGCATACAGTTTATCACAAAGTAGAGAGAATTCACATTTGCACCAAGCTCAAAAATAGTTAATGTAACGCAGTTTTGGACAGGATTTTAACCTATGATAAAACTTGGATACATCATCTTGAGCTAGAGTCCAAGCGTCAAATCATGCATTGGAAATACCCTGCATCGCCTGTCTGTAAGAAAACCATTGACAATGTTAACCATCTTTTGGACTGCAATTTTCTGTGATTTGGAGGAGCAATGCATTATTAACAGCCTAAACTACTCAGCCATGATTGAGAACAAAGACAAGCCCGCACTGAGGAAATATCCGGGATGGCAGAGGAAAGTCATGCTTCTTCTTCAAGACAACACTCGACCTCATATGGCACAACTGATACTGGAAACTATTGGCAAAGTGGGTTAGGAGCTCCTACCTCGTTCTCCTTACAACCCTGACCTTGCCTCTTCAGATTTTTATCTGTTTGGTCTGATGAAAGCTTTGTGTGTCATCAATTCAACAACAACAAAGAGGTAAAGAAAAAAGTACACAACTGGCTTCGAGATCAAGGTAAAGAATTCTTCATTCAGGGGATAAGAAGACCTGTAAAAAGATGGGACAAGTTGGTGGGGAATACATGGAAAAGTAGACAAAGAAATTATATTTATTTAATAAACCATTTTTGCTATACAGCTATTTATCTGTTTCATAATTGAACGACCCTCGTATAAATAATAAATAAGCAAATGTTATCCTTAATAAACATTCTTTTTTTAATTAAATTTATTTGATAATATCCATTTAATCAAATTTTATACTTAATAAAAATTTTTATTTTTAATTAAATTTATTTGATAATATCCATTTAATCAAATTTTTATAAATTTATTTATTTGTGGTGGTTCCTTAAATTATCAATGTATTTTTTCAATTCCAAACTTTATCCTGCTGCCATTTTGAGTACAAATATCAATTTTATATCATTTATACCATTTTTCTTGTCTTAAAGAAACCTTTATAATCTATCACACAAACGGTATTACCATTTAAAATATTTGAGTTGCAACCCTTGGACCAGGCCCCAAGAAAAGGTTGAAATTCTATTTCTCATCAAAAGCTAAAGTAATTGACTAATACCTTACCCTGAAAGTTACAATATTCTATCTGAAAATATTTAAAGTTGTTGAGTTTCCATACTTTTGACCCAGTCTGTGCACACGCACACATGCACAAGTGTTTGCAAACACATGCACATGCACACATCGATTACATGTCATTGATTAAGATTGTAGTCCTGCCACTAAAAATACAGACAAAAGTGCAACAGAATTAAAGAATTTAAAGATTGTTAAATTTGGCTAACAACCTCCACAATGTTAATTCTGTGAGCTAGTTAAAATATACAATATGGTGCAACGCAATGTAAAATGTACGCATCAAAGAGAATGCGACAAACCATTATATGGCAGTAATCTTGAATTACTATATACTAAACTATTAATACAAGTATAAGAAAATATTATTTACTTGCTGAAGTTATCCAATCCCACTCTTCATGTCAACTGAGCTTTCTAAATTCTGATGAATAATACATTAAACTGTGTATAGCTAGCCCACTTTCAGCAAGGTATAGGAAAAATGTGCAAAAGGCATTTTTTTAAACCTTTAAAATTTACACAGTTAGGTTCAAAAAAAATTTTTTTTTTTTACTCATTAACATTATTTCAATTTTTCATTGCTACTACTTATTTCTTTCATTTTAATGAGTATATCGAAAAACACTTGGAACATATGGATTTGTGTTGTCACTACTATGCACTGATATTAAATACTGGGATATATCCATTTCAGCTGTAAATGTGCTGCATATTTTATTCCTTATTATGGTTATGTGAATATATTTATGGAAATTAAGAGCCTCTCAATCTGGACTGAAGAGTAATAGCAGATTTTTTTAGAAAGATAAAAATTTATGTTTCTGGGATATAAACAAAAAAAAAGTATATCTAACAATTCAAGTGTAGAGCAAAAATATGTTTTAGTCTTCAGGTAAATTTTCAAATTTAAATCTTTACTTTTAAATAAAATGTTCATTTTCTAATCTAAATTTTTACAGTAACTATAGATTTGAGAAACATACAAGGTATTACCACAAATCTTTGGTTGTATGTTGCAATTACAATTCCAGTATTTTCTTACCTCCAAATTTCTTTTGGAAGTTTATATAAATTTTTTTCCTCAATATTTCTTGTAATCTCATTTATGATAAAAGAACTTTACCTTGTTTAATGTAAATAATTTAAATTCTAGAATAATCATCAGAAGTTATCTCTAATTCATTTAAAATAAATTTGCGCATGTATATTACATAAATAATTGATATAAAAGAACTAACTTGATAGCTAAGTGAAGTGTTCCTGGATCCAAATTCATATGAATTTTTTTTTAATCTTCAATTGTAGAATATCCTGAAATTCTTTCAGTTTTTTGTTACTATATTAAAAAAAGACGTTATGTTGTAGTTTTCTCAAATAAACTAAGTAAAATGTAAATTTATATTAAAAAATAAATAACTACCTTTGACATTAATGATCCCCTTTCCATTTTCTCAAAACCAAGAGCCAAAACACAATCATTGTTTCCTGATTCAATTAACTGCTTTGCAAGTAATAATGCTGTAGATCCAGTGGAACAATTATTGTTAACATTATAAATAGGGATTCCAGTCATTCCAATTTCATACAAAGCTCTCTGTCCGCATGTTGAATCTCCTGTTCAACCATACAACAGTTATTAGATTGAAAAAAAGTTTATACATATCTGTTTCATTTTACACATAATTTTTTTTTTCATATAAGAATAGAAAAAGGTGAATTTTCAATACTACAGCTGACTTTTGAATAGGCATAACTTTTATTTATTTAATTGTGTTCTTGTTTATTCATTTACCTTGTAGTTTGGTTGAAATATATAATTAAGTAATAATATAAAGTAATAAAAATAAACAATAAAATAATTATATAACATATTTAAGATTTAATCATACTAAAAATATATATATATATATATATATATATATATATATTATATAAAGTCCTATTGTAAATCTGTATAATAATAAAATTATTTGCACTACTTTACCTTACAGTAAACTTCTCTCTATTTTTTTTTTAATACAGTACTAACAATGTTCTATAAAATTAATATCTTACAAAACTGTAAAGTATTGTCAAGTATTATAAATTTTATGAAATAAATTACAATGAAATCTTTCTTAAACAACTATTACGGTTTTGTTAAACAGTGGTTGCTTTGGGAGGTGGTCGTTTTGAGAAGGAACCTTAAAATACATAAACTGTATTGTGTTAGTAGGCCTACAGTAGACATGGAGAATGTTCTATACTGTAAAAGCTTCTAAGGAATGTTCCTAATGTGGTTGAATGTATTGTTTAGTAAAATGCAATATGAAAATGTAAATTAATGATGTTTAATACAGTATAATATTTTGTTAATTAAATAATTTGCATTTAACATGTTTAAAATAATGTATAATTACTGGTTAAAAATAAGAAAATTAATTTTTATTTTAAATAATTGCTAATTTTGGTTTGTTTCTTTGCTAGTCTTTTCTTTCTGATTATGAGATTTTCAGTCTTTTCAAATAAATCCATTAGTATATTACCATTTAATTCAGACACCACTTTTTTGCAATAGCACATAACCTGTAGAACTTCACATCATGAAAACATAGGAATCTTCTTCCATTTCTTTTTCATCTGGATTTTCGAGCTTAACATTTGTTACTGCAAACAAATTTTCTTCCCAGTTACTTCCCAGCGTGTACTAGATTGCAAGAATGTCTATATCATTGGTTAACAACATCAATTTCCACATCCTTTCTGAGTTGCAGTACTTCCTCTGTTCTTCAGCACATTCATCCGTTAATGTTTCAACTGTGTAAAGAGGGGTCAATGCATTTTTTGAAATACTTAGCGATTGTTGATGCTCTCACCAAATCCCATGATGAGTTTATCCAGTTTACTGCATCAGAATTAGGTTTTTCACATTTTGCAACCAGGGCTGAAAGAATATGGCGATGATAAAAGAGTTTGAATGATTGAATAATTCCCTGAACTAAAGATTGTAGCTTGCTCGAAGTGTTAGCATGTAAAAACACAAGATTTTTCATGCAATAATTCAGAGTTATGTTTATGGCATGTTGCGTTATCTAAACACATAATGGTTCTTCTTCACAATGTGTCTTAATGTTTCATTTTTTCATTGAATTTATTCAGCCAATCTTGGAAAATTTGGGTCATCATCCATGATTTTTTCAGTCCACACATATTGAGACATCTGTCTTTGAAAAACACCTTGGTCTAAGGGCATGTTAATTACAAGTGGTTTTTCTTTTTCACTGACAGTGTTCACTCAAAACATTACCATTTTACAATCTTTACTTAGCTTTCCAACAATGCACATTAACCTTTAACTGCTAAGGTTTTATCAGGTGTAGCACAATAAAAGAGAATGATTTTGTCAAGATTAAAAACATGATTAAATTGTAATCTTTATTATGTCTGGTATTCTTAACATCCAATCTTTAACATCAGTTTCACTTATGCAGGCACTTTCTTCGCTTACTGCATGAAAAAATTATTGCTTCAAGTACGAAACTTATAAAGTCATTACTAGCTTTAAATTGCCCAATACTTAAAGGTTTTGCAAATAACAAAGCTTTTTCTTGTATCACCGGCCCACTGATTGGTAATCCTCTACTGCATGCTTCATTAAACACTGCAAACGTAAGCTTATTAATTTGTTCAAATTCTTGTGAACACTCCCTTTTTTGGGTCTTTATTTTCATTCTTAAAATCACTTTTCTTTAATGTGTTCTTTATTTTTTAAATTTGTTGAATCTGGGTTTTTCCAAATTTGTATTTATTGGCTAAACACCATTGGGAAAGGCCTTTTTTACTGTCCTTTGTCACATTAATTCATACCTCTTCCCGTTAAAACAAATTGTTTAAAACCCTTTTGTGACATTTTAAAACGGTTAAGTGTGATGTAATAAAGATTCTATGCACAACACAGCACAGCAACAGAATTTTACAATTCAACCGAACACATATGATTAAGGCGCTGAATTTATAAGCTAAACAATACACAGGATAAAATTAACAAAAACAAATTTATTAGAGTATAATTTCATCAACACGAATTACATTTTTACACAAGTTTCATTAAAGAGAATTGAAGGAATATATGCAACATTTTGTATATGTGATCATCACCTTATCGCAGTAGGCGAGTCTGCTGGATTAATTCAATAAATTGCATTGTGTTTATGATAATTGCTTCTGTACAGTATCCATGTTCATAATTCATTTTAAAACAGATGTTAAAATTCAAAGAAAGTGGTCGCTTGGTATGAAATTTAACCCAAATTATATGGTCGCAGTCACATTGGAGAGTGGTTGTTTTTGGGAAGATAAAATATTAACATATGTATAAATGTATATAAAATTCATCATTCCTAATTTTTTTGGTCGTTTAGGGTGGTGGTTGGACAGAGAGGTTTCATTGAATTAGTCTTGTTTAGACCTGTGAACTAAGAATTATATCAAGATGAATTTCAATATGACAATCAAAATCAAGAGTTCTAGGTTTTACATTAACTTGCTGAATTACAAATACGAAGTTCATGATACAATATGTAAATATTAACTCTTCAGATTATCTATACATACTTAAGAAAAAAAATTCAACTTATGCGACCATCACAAGAGGTTCATATTGTTAACAGATTTAAAACTTTTCATAATAAATAAAAATAATTCCATGGGTTAGTTTTATGTTTTCAAACTGAACAAAACATACAATACAATTTAAAAAATACGGAACTTAACCACAAAAATACAACAACATGATTAAAATAAAAATTTCAATACTGAGAACATACCATAAACATAACCAACACAAGCTTGTTGAACATCTGTTATATCTATTCCAGCATCTTCAAGAGCTTTAGTTACAGCTTCTTTAGCCATCTGAGGATAATCAAAATCTTCTCGCCGTCCTGGTTTCTCAAACTGGAAAAAATTACATTATTTTAACTTTTAACACTATTCAGTAACAAACAGAATAAGAAAATCAATTTTCAACTATATTTATGAAAAAAAAAGCTTATAATAAAACACTAATTTAACGCATACTTGTAATAATTAAAAATTGTACAGTATTTAAGTATGAGAATTTTCTACCAAATTTTTTTCAAGAAATCATGCTACTTTAACTTCTGAACTACACGAAACGATCAATAGGGCTTGTGTTATGATAATTATCATAAAACCAGTTATCTTGTGATACTGCAGACTAAATTCAGATCATATGGCAATTTTCTTGTATATCATTGCTTCTATACTAAGAATTCTTTGAATTAATTTTAATTTATGCAGTGAAATGTAAAATCTGCCTCATTTTTTCACAATAAAGCCTCACCTGACAATTATCATTATTCAGCAGTCAACTACATGCAGTCTCTTTTTTTTTGTGGAACATATCTCAAAGATCAATTAAAAAGGTTTCTTATCACCACCCTAACAGTAAAAAATGACCATAATCAATTCAGATATATATATCCAAGAGAGGCACTAAAAATAAATATATGTTTAATTTATTCCAGACATGTTGGACATTTCTCACACAAAACAGAATTTGTATCTTAAAAATTACTACTTGTTATCAGCCGTAATTGCTAAGAAACACAAATATGATATTTCCTTCCAAGTTTGGAATATTTACTTTTCAACCCAAGCGCTAAACCAGTAATAAAGAAAAAGAAATCTGTCATTTTCAACAATTTTAGATAGTTTTTAAAAATTGAGATAATTTTTTTCAAAATCAGATAGTTTTTTAAAGTAAGTGACCAATCCCACTGCATTCCACCTCTTGGCATTAGCAAGCATGACACCAATTATGTTGTTCGTCTATTACAATTATAATTGGTGTTTATTCTAAAAACACAATTGTTTAAATAAATATAAAAGAATAACTATTACTCATCCAGAGTTCCCACTGAATTTTAAGATTTGTTTTTCCTGACTTTTACTGACCAATTTAATAAAAATTTCCTGACTCATACTGCTACACTACTGGCATTTACTCTGCAAAGATACACATATTTGTTTTTTTGCAGCCTCCTCCATCCTCATAGATGGCCAACTCACACCTTTTATTATTACATACATTTTTAAAGTTTATTTTTTAATTATTTTTTTACAATATACATTTAAAATAGGCTATTTTTGTGAAAGATTGTTTTGGTAAATTACACTGCAAAGTAAAAAAAAACAAAAACAACAATATTTATTACGTACCTTGCACAAAAATTAACATCATGGTAACTGAAAGTAACAGATATGAAATAAAAACTAACTAAAAATAAACTAACACAAGAAATTTTTTTAAATAATTTGTTCACACCAAAGATTGTTTAAAATGTTTTCACAGAAACTAGCCTACATTACTTTGCAAAATAAACAAAAAACAATATTTAATAACTTGGTTTGCATAAAAATGCAAAAAACACAGATTTCAATTTAACAAATCTATTCATTTACATTAATGTTATCCCCTTCAAAATAGTCCCCATTAGATATTATATACTTTTGCCAGCGCTTTTTCCAATTCCTGAAACATTTCTGGTACTTGATCTTTGAAATAGTGTTTAGCTCTTTCAGCTATTCACTTTTAATCTCATCTATGCTTGTAAAATGATGGCCCTTTAAGGTTCCTTATTTTTGAGAATAGAAAAAAGTCTCATGTCTGGCAAATGTGGTGGCTGGGGTATCATTACAGTGTTGGTTTTGGCAAACAAAAATTGACAAACAAGCAATGAAGTATGATGAGCAGGCACATTATTATGGTGCAAAACCCATGAATTGGTTCACCACAAATCCAGGCGTGTTTTCAGATTGCTTCACACAAATGGCGTTGAACTTGTAGGTAATACTCCTTATTGATCGTTTGACCTTGTGGCATGAACTCATGATGCACTATTCTATTAAAAAGGAAGAACACGGTGAGCATAACCTTCACATTCAAACATACTTGTCAAACTTTTTCCAGTCTTGGTGATCAGAATGCCTCCACTGGGATGATTGAGTCTTAAGTTTCGACATCATATCAGTAAACCCACGTTTCAGTAGTTTTGCATTATTGTTGACTTCATCTAGCGACTTCCATTTGCTGCTGTTTTTGTTTGAAATTCAACAATTTTGGAACAAATTTTGCTGTCACACATTTCATACCCAAAACATCCAAAAAAATTTCATGGCATGAGCCAATTGATATCTCAACATCATCAGTGAATTCCCTGACTGTGGCATGGCGATCATTCATAATCATTTCTTTCACTTTTCCCATATTTTCATCGGTTGTTGATGTGCTGGGACGTCCAGGGCGCTTGTCATCTTCAACATCTTCACGACCTTCTTGGAAACGCTTATACCAATCGTAAACTGTTGCTTTACTCATAGCACACTCACCAAAATCAATATTTAACATTTTTAAAACATTGTTACTTTATTTCATTTTTTAAATTTAAAACAAATTCGTTGATCCATTATTTATGCAAATAAAAAATCGCCGAAGTACCAAAGCACGTGTTATCCTTTTGACAGCTGATAAGACTAAACATCCAATATGGCTAAAAATGTTCAGATACTTTTCAGATATGTTTACCAATACAACAACGAAAATATCCCGAGAATCAAATTAATACAACTCACGAAATTTCAAAATTCTTGTTACTTTTGAACCACCTTGTATAACAAAAAATTAAAAAACGAATATATCTCATTACATACGTATCATTATGTACATATTTTACAGGGCAACTTTCCTTCAATATCTTTAGGTTCCTAACGGTTTGCCCTTTTCAAAAAGTTTAATTTTGGCAGCTATCTGTTCTCCTGCTGCCAAGATTTTAATTTTCAACTTTTCTTTTCTTCCACCAGTTTTTTAATTTCTGCTTGGATTTTTCTTTTCAGGGCTCTATTTTGTTCTTTTTGAGAGAAGTTTTTCTTTATTCTACAAGATGTTCTTCATACTGTCTTCTAGAGCTTCTCACTGCAGTGAGCATTTTTTGGTAATGAAAACATTCTCCTTGTCCCCAGCATCTATAACTGCACAATACATTTTTCATTGATAAATTATTGTCTCTTTGTGCAAATTCTCCACAAGAGATTTGTTAATGGAAAAGCCACCTTTGAAAATACAATTCTCTGAAACTTTTTGCAATTTTTCCTGACTAAGTTTATATTTCCTGACATTTCCTGCCTGTGGGAATATATTGTCATCCATTCTGGTTCTGTGCGGATGGGGGGGGGCACGGATATACATTTTTCGTCAATACTCATGGGTCTTTGCCAAGTTCCTTGGTGCTTGTATCTGATAGGTGACCCTGCAACTTAAACTGGAGACGGTGTTGTGCTTATGGCAGGTCTGGTCTTTGTGTGTCATACAGGGAAAAGGAATTTAGTTGGTAAGAGCCCAACACTACCATTTGTGCAAGCAGATTGTGTCAGAAATGACACAATCCCCCGACTGATTTGCCCTCCTCAGACAGGAAAAAAAAGCAGATTTCCAGTTAAATCACCTTAGCTAAAGCCCTAGAGCTCATAACAAAGAGTTTGTGCTATGCAGTTGGATAATGCGGAGAATGTCTTTCAATGCCACACTTTAGCACCTAATTAACTAAAAGTTATAAATATTCCAGTGGTTAATGAGAGATCAGCAATAATTGCTCAGAAAGTTCATATCCTTTTTTAATCCTTTTACAGTTCAATGTCTTAATGGGAGACTCAGGACTACTGGAACCCAAAATATCAATTTCACAGGACTGTGAGTACAGGGATACTGTGATGAATGGGAAGTGGGCAGTATTATTTTATATGTGTGTACAATATGAAGGAGGGAAATTGTCTCAAAAAAAAAAAAATGGCTTTTACTCCTAACATTTATTCTTAATTAAAGTCATGTTATTTACCACGATGGCTTCTTTCTTTTTTTAAATTAATGGCTAATCTTACCTTATCTCAAAAGGCAGCTTTATCTTCTAGCAAAGATTCTGACAATTGCTGGGAATTAAACCCAGCAATACATCCAGTTTAGTATTGTGATTCTGCTGATTAAGCCACCTACATAGAAATACTTTTCTTTCACATATTGTAAAATAATAAGTGGTAAGGGAATTTTTTTTCCAGAAAAATATATTTCTCATTAATATCATTTATATATATTTTTTTGTATAACTTAAAAAAAATTACTAGTAAAAGAAATTTTAAGGTAATTAATTTATATAGTGTAAGCGTAAATTTTTCATTGTTTGTTAACAAAAATTAGTTGTTAAACATGTAATCTTTCTTGGGTTATCCTCCAGTATCACCTTTGGACGTTGCTTTGAACCCTACTATTTTATTTATAAATAAGATTTATTTTAAAAAAAATAAAAATAAATAATGTTTAACCAAGTATGGATTGTATATTATACAACTATAATAGAAGAAAAAAATAAACGCAAAATTCTAATTTAAAAATATCTGAAGTACAAAAAAATAGGTCAGAAGATAATTTTATTTTTTAATGGACAAGATAACAACATTAGAGTAAACAATTTATTTGATTTAAGGCTAAAAAAAAAAAACAGGTGTGCTAATAAACAAAAATACATAAATATGCAAAGACATACAAAATAAATTATATCATAATATTTATGAATGTT
Organism: Lycorma delicatula; assembly: GCF_047948215.1. Lineage (NCBI taxonomy): Eukaryota > Metazoa > Arthropoda > Insecta > Hemiptera > Fulgoridae > Lycorma > Lycorma delicatula. Next base: position 22,658,929 of record NC_134456.1, on the reverse strand, counting down.
ATATTTATCAAAGATTCATTTTTCATAAGAATGTGTTTAGCAAATTTATTATCTTATATATTAATAATTTAATATTATAAATTTTTCCACGTTATCAAAGTATATAGTTCAATCAAAGGTTATATGAGAAGTTTGTGTAGTTTACTATAAAAGGTGCATTTTGCTCTCTCTAATTTTGAGTACTACTGTATCAACAAATTTTGATTTAAAATATCTGTAATGAGTTGGAAGTAACTAATGGAAGAGATGTGTCAAATATTAAAATAGTTATTATGTAAATCTTTTACATGGGTTATCAATATTAATGACTTTACCATGAAGTCAAAGAAGATATCTGATTGAAATTCCTTCCAGTAAACAATTTTCTAACTACCATTTTTATGCGACCGATCTTACTGTTACATAGGGCAATTCCACACGATTGTTAAGTTGGATTTGAAGAAATATATATATCTTTTTTTTAAATCTAAAAAAAAATTAAAATAATTAAATAAAGTAGATAAGATTCTTTCCAGGAGATTGACAGAATATAAAGATGCTTTATATAGATCCATCGAATGTAAATGGGGGATAAATCCAAACAAAGGAAGTGTGGATCAGGCAGAGAAGTTACAGGAATATCACACTAACAACATAAATCATGACACTCATTATACAAAACAAATTTTTGGTCTAAAGTTTGTTATAATAAAAAAACACAGGATATCAAGATAAAGGTAACCTCAACATCACAATTCACTGAAAACTTGTGATAAATTTTTCATTATGATAAGATAGTAAATAATATTGATAAAAGAGATGCTCAGATACCTATACGATCTCTTCAATTTGTGGTTCATTATACCACTACTTCTCATACTTTACAGGCCTCCTTCATTATAAAAAACAATTATTTTTGACTTTCATACGTTTACTTCAAAATTCGATTTTAAACAATACTGTTGCAACATGTATGTTGTATTATAGAGGGCATGCCTACCAGATGCTAAAAAACAATATCATCAGCATACATTAATAACTTTATATTGATGCTGATATCATTTACATGTCCCATAATCAATTTCATTAAAAAACAATAATAATAACAGTGGGTTTAGAATGTTCCTTGTTTTACACCAGAATAAGTGTCATTTTAATCAGACAGTCTTTTGAGTTCTAATGGCTGGACAAGATACATATTCCTCGACATATATGTGACCATTTTGGTAGAAATTAGTGTTAAATAAATTTCATGCATGGTGATCCATTCTTTTAAAAGATGTTAACAATAAAGGAACTGGATGTCAAATTACCTAAAGAAGTATTTAAAAATAGGAGAACCAGAATAGCACAAAATGAATAGAGGAAGTTTTTTTTCCAATATTACAACCTTTTGAGATACTATATTTTAAAAAGGAAGATGAAATGATAAATAAGAAATGCTAAACCCTTGTCAGGAATTTAATTTTAGGTGAAAGTAGAGTTGATCGATAATACAAATGAATGAAAAGACTGCTAGCTAGATCTGATAACTTGGAAAATATCCATCAAACCTGAAACATTCAGTGCAGAACATTAATGATGGAAATGATGATACTTGAATATTATTGAAACAGATTTAGTTTCTTTAATAATATTTTACATACTTTTATTTTCTACTCCTAACGTTTACATAGTAATCTATTCAACTTTTGAACAGTAAGTAAACCCTTGGTTGAATAAGATGAGGATGATATAAATGACAAGTAAATGCGGTAACATCTTGTTCAGACTCAGGCCTACCATTCCTGAAATGAATGGTTAATTAACTGAACCCAACCAACAAATTACACCAGTATCCTCTGTGTAGTATTCAGATCCGTATAAAAGTAACTTACCTTTACTAGGACTTGAACCTCAGAACTCTTGAGCTGTTAAACTTCTGACTAGTGACAATGATTTTACCACTAAACTAATACAGTGTGTTAATAGTAAAATCAAATCTCAAATGTAACCAAGTTTATAACCAACAAAAACTAAATATAAATTGAATTTAACACATCAGTTATATATGAATAGAAATCAATTTTTTTAATTATTAAGAAACTTATTATTGTACTACTAGATATATTTGTAATGAATAGAAGCATTTTGCTCTAATTTTAAGTACTACTGTATCAACAAATTTTGATTTAAAATATCTGTAATGAGTTGGAAGTAACTGATGGAAGAGGTGCGTTAGTTATTAAAATAGTTATTATGTAAATCTTTTACATGGGTCATCAATACTAATAACTTTACCATTAAGTCAAAGAAGATAACTGATTGAAATTTCTTCCAGTAAACAATTTTCTAATTACCATTTTTATGTGACTGATCTTACTGTTACATAGGATAATCCCACACACGTTTCGAAGAACATACAATTTTTAAATACTTTCACACAGTCTAATAATGAATTCACAATCAGTGTTGGTTTAGGATTGCACCTTTGGTGCATAGTACTGTAGGTTGTTTAGTTTTTTTGGCTTTGACCTTTATACATTCAAGTCAATCTGGTAGAAAAAAATATTTTTTGGAATTATTCAGATCGGTATAATGTTTTGTAGGTTTTTGAAAACAACAATATATTATGAAAAAGAGTGTATTAATATTTAAATGTATTACATTATATTTTTACAAAAGTTAATTTCATGAGAACATTTTAATAATACAATTTTTTTAATTTTTCCAGCATGGGAATAAACACACCCCTGGGTAAAATCAATAAAAAATTTAATAAAAAAGATCCACACATTTAATAAAAAAAAATTACACAAAAAAGCACAGGCACTAATTAAAGTTTTTTATTCCTACTACAGGAACTAATATATTGGAACAATTCAAAATTGTAAAAAAATTATCTACAATTTAGATCACACATCTCCTCTAACTCCATGATACAATCATCAGCTTCACGAACCCCTTCCACCTATGAAAATATACAATAAACCTTTCCTTCACATAAGCTATTTTTACGTTTCAGTTATTAAAAACCAAATCCCTTAATAGAGTAACAGAGAAAACATCAATTATGGAGACAATTCATCTATTGATTGAGAAAAAATTTAGAGAAAGACCAAAAAGTGATTTAACATAATTCAAATTGCTTATTTGTTTGTACTTCATGCACAGACTTAACACTACACAATTCAGTACACTTTTTTTTGTATTCACAATTAGATGAAATTTCATGGGAGAAACACATTTTGATAAACAATGAAAAAAAAAAATATATTAAATATCTAATTAATATTTAAACTTTTTCATGAGAAGATTTTAATAATACAAATTGTTTATTATTCTTTCTTATGAAAAAATGTGTGTTATTCCCATGCCTGATACTTCAATATGCTGTTTTAAAACAGTTTTTATATACTACAATAACAATTGGTAAAAAAATAGCGAAAAGATAAAACATTTTTTTTCATAACTACTAGCAAAATAGAACAATTAATATAACTATTTTAAACAGATAGTAGATAAAATTACAATATAAAAATAACAAAGTAAATTAAATAATTCTGACAAAAAAATAAAAGTAACTATTCTTAAGTGAGTACCCCCCCCCCACCACCACCATTAAGTATTCTCATTTTGATACAGGTGCCTCAAGGCTATCCAGGTCTAGGACAACACAGCTTCTCAAGATTACCTTGTTTCAACCTAGCAAGTAGTAGAAGAAAAAACCCACAAACTCATAAAAATAAAATTCTGAAGTTGATGGAAAACTAGATAAAAAGTTATTTTTTATTAAATCATGTAAAATACAACTTTTTGAAAAAGCATAACATATATCAGAAGTGGGGAACCACCTTTTTACCATTAGAGCCCACATTTAGATTGGCAGTAATAAAGGCCACATAAGCTGATATACCTATAAATGTGACTTTTGTGAAATTATTATAGTTTTATCAATTTATTACAATTATATAGATATAATACAAAAAAGAATTAAGTTAACATAAAAAGTTACAATATAAAATATTTTTTTATTCACACAATCAACCTGTTTTCAATCAACATTCTCTCTCAAAACTGAACAGTCTCTGTATGCAGATTTCTCATTTAATCTATAAATTCAAATTTTGTTTTAAATCTGAATACTGAAAAATGACGTGGATCAAACAAATTCCTTTACAAAATCAAAGCACACTGAAAAGTACAAAGCAATATCAATGCAAATAGCCATAGAAAAACTGGATTTTATCTGAATGATATTCTTTTAATCTCCAATATTTTTGCAACAAAAGTAATTACGAATGTGAAGAATGGAAAGATTTGTGAGAATGTGAACCTTACTTTTGAGAAGCTAAAAATGCATTGAATACAATTTTACTGTGCAAACATAAGGACTTTTACAGTCTTACATTTAATTGAGTATAACGAAGAAAATCAGTTTTAAAATAATTCTGAAAAAATTAACAATTACTTTCATTAAAATAAAATACTTTCATTATTATTTTGTTAGCCTCATTTTATAAATTACCAATCTAATACATAATGGCACAACAGCACAATTATTTTTTATGCTGTATATATGAATAATAAAAAATTTGTATCTTTATTATTTTTCCTTTATCTGTACTTGTAAAGCAACTTGTCCTGATTGGCCGATTCATTAATGGCCAGCAAATACTACTTAAGATCAACTGATGAAAATTTGTATACATGTTCTTCTTATGGTTTAAGTTCACACTAAGAAAGGAGTTTTTGAAATTCTGAGTTTAAAGGATTAAAATAGAATAAACAATAAAATTTACTACTCTTTTAACATCTTGGTAACAAATGAAAATACCAACTTAATTTTTAGTGTATGTAATTTTCATGTAAATATCTAAAAACCAATTTCTAACTTTTTAAAAATTCGACCTTGAAAGGGGTGAAGAAAGGTTTGAACAACGATTGCGCATTTTCCCAATTTTCAACTATACTAAATGATATATTCATTAGATTGGCGCTTGCAAATACTCTTCAGAAAAAAATTAAAAACCATTTACGGGTTTTTTAATTTTAATTTTTTAACGGGTGCGACTGTGTACAGCACAGCGGCTCAACCAACACAGCAACTGTTACTGAATGTGGCTTCAGTTGAACGCAACTGGCTTCATCTGCCTCCAGTTACTTAACTAAAAATCATAAAAGAAATTTTTTTTTAAAATTAGAAATGAACTATGGTTACCTCCTAGTGATGTTTGGTAATGCTAAGAATCAGGTAACATACATGAAGCATAGATTATAAAATATTTTTAAGTTAAACTATATGATGGAGGTCAACTATTTTGAAACCCAGATTCTTAATCACTGAAAGTTTTGGATCCTGTACTGACCAAATTGCTGCGCTGAAGAAATTAAAATACAGAATTTATTTTAAAAATTACATAGGCTTTAATTTTATTTATCATTATTATTCTCACAAGCATAGGTTTTATGAACACAGTGGGGTCCAAGGGGCAGTCATAACCACCTAAATATCTCCTGATTGCGGTGGGAAAAGCATAAACCATATAGTACAGACAAAACCATGACAGGAATGCTAGTTAATTAAAATAGTTTTAACCTTGATAACTTGGAATTCACCTTAACCTTCATTACTTGCAATTTGCTGTCTTGAAAAACATTAAAAGTAACCAATTTAATTTTCCTTAATTACAAGATATTGATTTCAAATGATTATGTATATAAATATAGAGTGATATTTAAATATGGAAACATCTTTATACTTCATATCTGCGAGGTATTTGCAGGCAGAAAGAAATGGGATTCTACATAGTTAAAAAAAAGATCTGCATTATGGTGGGTTTTTAATTTTTGTCCACTTCTTGGATCCACCACACTGAATCAAACTTAATTTTTTTAAATAGGAAGATGGGCATGACACATGATTTCAATTTAAATCATGATTTTACAAGAAAAACAACGGTGAAATCTGTTTTTCTGTTAATACCTTTGTTATTGAGTTACAAGCATTCTAAGTTGTAATGATGGAAAAATTATGTTAAAAATAAAATGAGGTAAAACGCATTGCATAAACAATTTTACTGCATTTTACATTCATAATGCTTACAATAACAAACTTTAATGGCCAGCAATTTTGGAATTTTCAAACAAATTTATTTTGTAATGCTATTAGGAATACGTACATCACATTTTCATAAAAATAACTTGATCTGTTTTTAAGATATAAATTTTAATTGAAAAAACCATTAATTCTGTTGGTATAGGCCAAACATAGTACATGTTTGACCAGTTTCCCAGTATCACCAGTATTTTTGTTGCGGAGCTGTTTGCTATTAATAAGGCCTTAAACATAATTGCCCCAATGTTTGAACATGTATTTGTTTCCTCAGATTCCATGAGCGCCTTACAGGCGATTGATTAGTGACGTGTACTCCAGACATCCTGTTGTCTGTGAGATTCAGTGTGCTATTTTGCAAATGACTAGATGTAATACAACTGTGAGCACCTACTGGATCCTGAGCCATATTGCAATTTCAGGAATGAGCACGCCGATAGTGTGGTAAAAGAGGCATGTTTTCAGTCTACTTTTACCAATCACGTTGCTTCTAATGATCTTGTCTGTTTCCTGAAGAGGATAGTTCACGATGAGTGGCAAAGTGAATGGGATGCTACTATTAATAACTTCATCCAATTAAGCACACTGCATCCAGGTGACGCAGTGTGGAGCTCCAGGGTGGAGCTCCTCATGCAGAAATAACCATCAAGAGGTTATTATTGGCAGTTTGTGAATGGCACACTAGGCCTATTCATGGATATCACATGCACCCATATGTGCTTGCAGCATCTGCCAATTAACAGTAAACCCCATCCTTGTGGATTGTATCTGTTACATGGCACTGCATCACAATTTTAAACTAGGGGCTGACATGCAAAATATGTTAGGGAACAATGCAATGATGTTATCAACTATCTTGCAATTTATAAAGATCGTGCATCTTGATTAAAAAATTTAATTATTTACAGTCCTTATGTAAATACTGTATATGCCATTTGGCATAAGCCGGATGGTCATTTTCGTTCTCTGAAGATCTTTTATTAATGTTGTAACCATAGTGGTTTTTATTTTTTTCGCTTTTATCATATACTATAGGCTTTTTCATTTTAAGATGTATTTTTAAATTGCTAGGTTTTACTTGTTAATTAATTTTTAATTGTCAATGTTAACATCTATTTATTACACAAATATATTGTGTCTGGGCAATGATAATGGAACAGCATTTTTTGCACAGAAAAATAAGACAAGGAAAATGAAGCAAGATAAGGCATTTTATTTTGATGTCCTGAATCAGACCCTTAATTTGATCAACATCTCGTGGAAGACTTTATATGCATGCAAAATCAGAAGATTACTTCTTATTACCTATAAGCAGTAATATTTGTATTATTATTACTATTTTATAATGCACTTGCAGTATATACAGAACTATATAAAAATTCTATATATAAATTGTGCCATCACAATTTCAGATACCCTAGTAGACTTACTTTGCATCTATATGTTTATGTTTTCAATGTGTTTAAACTTTGGCGATTAATACCTAAACTAACTTTTATATTATGTTATTAATTACATACGTTTAATCTTTTTATAAATACAATAAATTATAGGAATTATAGTGAAAAAAAAATGACCTTATCTAATGATTGATGAGTAAATTACAATTTTTTAAAATGTCCTTGTACGGAAAATGCAAATCACATGAATACATTTTAAAGTATGCAAGTCAGCATATCAATTCAATTAATAAGTGTTACAACCTTTTAAAAGTAATATTATTTCTAGAATACACACTTATTAATATTTTTAGGACCCCCCCAATGAAAATCTATGAATAATTATAATGGAAAAAATATATATGTATATTTCTTATTAACAAGCAAAGAATAAATTAAACATTATTCTTAGTCATTTTGTAGCTAATTATCAATAATAGCAAAGCATAAATATATGGCAGGAATTTACTGAAAAGGAACAAGGTTTTATTATTAAAAGTTGCTTCTACAAGATCCATTTCCATATCACATTTTTGTACAAGGATGCATTGATATTAAGTTATGACATAATTTATACATCTTTTCGTGTGTTGGTTATTCAAGAACTAATTTTCATATTTTTTAGCTTGCATCAAAGAAACTGAACAGCATTACATAAGCACTTCTAAAAATGAACCTGTTGATACAAGAAACAAATAATTTCACAGCATCTAATGTGAACAATTTTCCTCTAGAATTTGAATAATTTTCATCTCAAGCTTTCTTCTTTTACACTAATTTTCGGAGTAAACATATTTGAGACTTAAAATCTTTGCTCTTTAAGCATTTAATTCACTTCTTTACTAAAAAAAATATGGCGAGTACTATGAAACTTATGTTATTTTTTTATCAGCATTACTTTCATAATGGAGTAAATGTAAATGTTACTAAGAAATTAAAGCAAATGTAACTTTTTGAAGAATAAGTTCTACTTGAAAAAAAAAGGTTAATACAAAAAAACCTTTAAATAAAACTTAAATTTTAAAATAAAACTGGGAAGACAAAAAGTTAATGTTAGCAATTATGAATTTACGATTTTAATTACAACCTGATATTAACTGTGAAAGTTTGGAGAGCTGTTGACAAAAGGTGAAATGGAGTGCTAAACTGACTGCCTTCTTGCACTTACAATGTCCTATTACGGTACATTATTCTTTCTAATGTACTATTAGCAGTGCCACCACAATTTCAGATACCCTAGTTGACTTACTTTGCATCTATATGTTTATGTTTTCAATGTGTTTTTGGTGATGAATGCCTAAACTAACTTTAATATTAATATAAAACAGCTATTAATTTTATTAAAAGATTTTCCCAATCAATGTAATAAATAATTCTTTTAATTTCCAAATTAAGTGCTCAGTGCCTAACAATTCATACAAAACATACAATAAAATTCAGTAATAAAACTTGTGCTATCAAAACCTACTGCAGCACTATTAATTTTTGCCATTTTTTTCAGTCTAACTGAAATTATCTGGATGAAAAAACAAACATGGAAAGAATTCTCACAGCTGTAGGCCTAGTACTAACTTTAGTAATCATAAATCATTATTTTTTTAGCATAGTTAAATTGTATTGTTTGTCCTATTAATAATTCTTTTATTTTTTTCTCTTCCCTTTGAAGTCTACAGAATCACATAAAAAAATCAAACATCAGAAAAAAATACACTCAAACGGAAACTATTTTCTAATTAAATATTAAGCATTCTGCAAGTACCTTATTTTTAAAAATTAAAAATAATTGTTTTATCTTTCAAGTCACATAACCTATTCATTTAATAAATTGGATAAAACTAAACCTTTCAAACTCTTTTAAAATGTAACTAATTGGATCCAAATTGTAAAAATATTATTTTTTTTATAACAAGATGCAATATAATTAACGAGATGTAAGTATTTGTTATTCACAAAATTTCGAGTTTGTTTACGAATGTAATTAACCATCACTTTCTCTTCATTTTGCAAGTCATTCAACAACCAAAAGTTAAACTAACTATTCTAGTAAAGTAATTTCACAATCTTAAATAAAATTCAATAATTAAAGATTTTTGAGATTAACAAGCTAAATTTTAAAACAACTTTTAATAAAAAAAAAAAATTTATTCAATAATTTGAAACGGATTAAAATATTACGTACTACTTAAAAATTATGGTGCTGGTAACTGAATATAGTTTATTTATTTAACGCCAGAAATAATTCAAAAAACTTTTTGTTTGAAAGATTATATTATAATTTCATACCTTGGTCATTCCAACACCTACAACGTACACTTTAGTTTTTGCCATGGTTTAATAAATACGTATAACTTCTTACAACTTCAAACAACAACGTCCAGCAACTAGTCAACACATTGACATGACCATACAAATAGAGCTACCATTAGTTACCTTGAGTTCCGCTCTGCAGCGCAAGAATATTATTACCTTAATTGAATGGTAGATAGCATCGTAATCAACTAGAAAAGACTAGTCATTGCTGCTGCAAACTTCAAGCGTCTTCTTTATGTTAGCTGATTTCAGTAATTTGATTAATCTTCTTTTTTTGGTTTTTTTACCTCCGGGTCCGCAGTCAAGAATGTTCTGTTGCATGTGTGAAAAATATCATGCCTGGCCGGGATTCGAACCCAGGACCTCCGGATTTGATTTATCTGGTTTTGATTTTACAGTTAAAAATATTGAAAACTTTATATCATTTCATTATTATTATGTATATTTTGTGCAGTAAAGTTCTATTTTTGTATAATTTAGAACTAGAGTCTTAATGTACATATTTTGGTGTCATATGACTTCAAATAGTCCTAGCTTCCCTTAAGTTAACACAAGTATATAATATACACATATAGATCAAACTTTTTCAAAACATATTTTTATTTTATGGTGAACAAAAAACTTATTTGAATCAAAACAGTCGTGACTGTTTTTGGACCTTCAGTTAATTATGTCTGAAGCCTCACTTTTTTTTACCCAAAATGTAATAAGGAAAAAAATTATTGTATAAAAACCTAAATGTGAAGTAAAGTATCTCCCCCCCCTCTCTCTATATATACATATATATATTCACAGTTATCTTTTGTATTTCCATGCAATTTTCAACAAAACTGAAGCAAACAATCTCATCTGTGATTTTATCTCATACAGCATCAACCAAACTGATTTTAAAGAACTGGCCAACAGTGTTAAACTTAATTATATTTGAAATAAATAAGTACCATCATTTAATGTGTAATATACAGTGATCATAAACTAATCAGCTCATTTTAGGTATTAATAAAAAAATAACAAACCAATTTACATATATGCATATTTTATTGTTGAATAGGGTATTTCAAACAGTTTTGTTTACAACACTTTTAACTTCAAAGAAGTTCCACATGAGCACATTTTGTGACATAAAGTGTCGATACTCAATTTCATGCCACACACTACAAAGAATATAGTTATTTCATTAATTACACCTTCGATTCTTCTTTTCTGTTCATTGACATTGACAACCTATATAGCATACTTCCTGCCTTCAACAAATCCCCAAAGAAAGAAATCAAGTGATGTAATGTCAGGGAATCAAGGTGGCCAGGAAATTGGTCTATATAGCCAAGCCAAAGTTGAGGAAATTGTTCATGTAGCTAATCCTGAAGACATTTCACTTGGTATGTGGAGAGATAGAGTGTGTACAGGCACCTACAGTTAATATTTTATCTTATTAATAATATTTATTTTATAATAGACCTATTTACCTTATTTTATAGGAAAATTGTGTAGAATTTTGCCTTATACTGTAAGTATTTAATCCAATGTAATTCTGAAATATTTCTGATTTAACTTCTTGTTTACGCCAATGCGTAAAGCAGTTATAAGTTAATTCAACTTGTTTGGTAATTGACTTATTTTCATCTAAAGTTTAACAGTATTTCGATATAATTAATATTTCAATTATAAATAAGAAATATTTCATACACTGAAATCTATGCGTTCCATTCAACATACATATAAATATATGCTCAGCTGATTTTTATTTATGCCTTTTGTATTGATTATTTATTAAGATTTAACTCTGTATTATTTCATGTTTATAATGTTTAAAAAAAAAAATAATAAATAAAAATACCTAAACATGTTGCGTGAACTCTGCTCCTGATGATTCACACAGCTCCTGGTGGTTCACTCGGCTCCATCTACACTACATAAGCTGGCTCCCCACTAGATTCAGTCAGTCTCTCTCTGATCACAGTCACTCGTCTCGTCTAGTCTATTCTCAATCTATCATTTGAAGACTTATATTGTTTAGTCAAGATTTACACATCATACAGTATACAAGTACAAACATTGGGGTTTAAAAACCTGAAGAAAAGGTGTCAGATGAATCAGTGGAATTTAGAGAAGCTTGAGGAAGAGGAGGTAAAGAAGATTTTTGAGGAGGACATCGCAAGAAGTCTGAGTAAAAAAGATAAGGTAGAAAATGTAGAAGAAGACAGAGAATGTTAAAACGGAAATTCTTAAATCAGCAGAAGCGAACTTAGGCGAAGCGAAGAGAACTGGTAGAAAACCTTGGATTTCAGAGGATATATTGCGGCTGATGAATGAATGTAAAAAATATGAGTGCTAGTGATGAAGTAAGTAAAAGGAAGTAAAATTACTAAAGATGGATGAAGCAGGAGCGATATAAAATGTCGAATAGCACAGGCAAAATGAGCCTTCAGTCAGATATAATTAGTTTACATCAAAAATTAATTTAAACGTCAGGAAATGGTTTTTGAAAGTATATGTTTGGAGCGTAACTTTATATGGAAGTGAAACTTAGACGATCGGAGTACCTGAGAAGAAAAGATTAGAAGCTTTTGAAATGTGGTGCTACAGGAAAATATTAAAAATCAGATGGATGGATAAAGTGACAAATGAAGAGGTTTGCAGCAAATTGATGAAGAAAGAAGTATTTGGAAAAATATAGTTAAAAGAAGAGACAGACTTATAGGCCACATATTAAGGCATCTTGGAATAGTCGCTTTGATATTGGAGGGTCAGGTAGAAGGAAAACATTATGCAGGCTGGCAACATTTGGAACATGTAAAACAAATTGTTAGGGATGTAGGATGTAGGGAGTATACTGAAATGAAACGACTAGTTAGGGAATCTTGGAGAGCTGCATCAAACCAGTCAAATGACTGAAGACAAAAAAAAGAAACTTCTTTAGAAGTTAATGATTTTACTTTTTTCATCTTTGGATTAATTTTTCATAAAATATTTATAATAGAATCTTTTTATGAAGACATTGTTTTAAAATTAAGAAAACAGATTTTTTCTGGTTCAAATCTTCATATGTTCACCTAAAAGTCTTTTATCTTAATCTGATTCTTTTCTTTTAGTTACCACTTCGAGAACGAATGGTAACAAAATAATCTTTGCTTTTCATTTGGATGGTTCTGAATTCTGAAACCAGTTATTTTTTGTAAGCGGAAGAATTCATGTTTGTCTTAAGCTTGCTGTTTTACTAAATTTAATGTAATGTTAGTATAAATTTATTTATATTTATAAACAGATAAAATACACATTTTATACAGAAAATATTTTTATCCTACCCAGTCCCATTAGTGTAGCTATACAATTTATTGACCTAAAGTTCTTTTGAATATGTTGCTAGGGGAGTTGTACAATTTATCTGTGAATTTAGAGATTTTTTTTTTAATTTTATTACCGATGCTGGTAAAATATTCTACCATTCACACCTATCATCATTCAATCAAATAGATTGTTAATATTATTGTTACTATACAGCCCATTTTCTTTATTAAAAATTATTTTTTGTCTTCTGTTTTATTCCTTTCTCCCTATATTCACTTGTATTTTAATTTTTATCTGTTTTCTTTTAAAAGATTTTTAAAATATTGTGTTTTGTTATTCTGAGAGTAGAACTCATTTGTAATTTTTTATTTATTTTTATCTTTAATAGTATCATTTTATTACTTCAAATTCTAATAAAAGTTCATTATTCTCTAATTATGCATATTACATCATCATTTTAGGACTAGGTTAAGAAAGAGGGTTTGAGTGGCAATGCATGAAGCAGTATGTAGAAACTTCTGGAATGACGGAGATGATGAAACATGAAAACAAAATAAATTTTTAATTAAGAGCTCACCTAGCAGGTATTGGCTTCTTATTTGTACCGTATTTGTCTTATTTAAAACTCAAACGATTCATAAAATTAAAATTATCAGGAAGTTCAGAAAAGGTGCAGTCATCATCTTCAGCAACATAATTTTTTTTGTGTATTTTGGTTTCAAATCAGGATAAGCCCATATTGTTTGAATGGATTTGATGAAAAAAATTAAATTAACCAAAACTTTTAATTAAAAACTTAATAAAAATGTTTAATATCTTTTTTTATTATTCTAAACAAAATTATTATTTGTGTAATAACTAAAATTTAGTGGATGCGAAATGAATTCATAGTCATATTGATATCAGTAATTATTTCTGTGGTAATTCATGCAAATGTATTACCAAGGATGAAAAAAAAATGAAAGCAAACCCTGATTTGAAAGTTTAGTTTTAATAATATAACATTCTAGTTATTTGTAGTGTACTTGTTTGATTGATTTTGCAGTTCTTCAGGATTTGTACCTACTGGTGCAAACCAATGGGTTATTACTTGTTATATTACTTAATATTTGTGATATAATTTTTAATACTTAAAACATCAGTTTATATAATTATTTCATTACATTGTGTTACACAACCATAGTTGATTGTCAATGTAGATATTACGTTTGAAATTTAAAAATTTTCCAATTCAGGGCATAAAAAATTATAATGTAACTACCAGAGTAATCTGATTTACAAAAAAAAATAAAAATTAAAAATAATAATGATAATATTTTTTTCCGTGAGGAGGGGGGTGGCTGAAAAACGCTTCGCCGTTATCAACGCCCGAACACGATGTACATGTTTTAAAAACTAAGTAAAAAAATCACAGTTATACATTTAAAAAAACGCCCAGAAAACAAACATGAAACATAAATTCAAAAAAAGTAGAATAAAAAAAATTAAAACTTAAAATAGTAATTTAAAAACAAAATCATAAACTAAAATAAAGACAAAACAACGACAAAAACTTGATATAAACATGCGTGGCCGCTATATCGAATCTTATTGTGTTTTGTCGATACTATCGTTGTCTTAATTGTCAAAAGTACGGAGTTATATATCAAAATTAGTTCTTGGAAAGGTTAGGTTAATGTGTATGCGGTGATATAGTTGGCTATTGACTTATTTTGATATATTAAAACTATTCTTTTGTCAAAAGTGGAATGACGCGGCATGCAAGAAATTGTACAGCTGGAGCTGTATACACATACCACGAAAAGAAAAAGGATGCCGAAGCTTCAGGCTATGGAACACAAACGCAAAGGCTTGGAAAAGAATCCGTTAAAGATTTTGATTGTTGCTGTTTGACTCTGCAGCCTTGTAGAAATCCAGTAGTAACGTAAGTTAAAATTTAGTATTTTTTACTGGATAAGGTATTCTGGAATTATCGGCTTTTTTAGTTAACGATCAGTTTGTTTCTTAAAATTTAAATCATATCTTGCTTAGTATCATTATACCGCTAGCTGAGATTTAGTGATTTCAATAGCTGGATATTATAAAATGTAACCTTGATCTACTCTGGCCAAGTTAACTAAATTTAATATTAATACTCATTTACTTTTTAGCATTTAATATATTTCTTAACAGTTTCATTGATGGTTTGACAAGTTTGGTTTGATTTTGATGATAATATTAGCAGCCTTCTGTTTAAGTTTCATTATTGTACTATTACAAGTTCCTAGTAATCAAATTTGCTGCCTCAACTTGGATTAAAGTTATCAGAAAGCTCCTTATATGCTACTTGTTTGTTGTAATGGTGGCATAGATTTTTTCTTTTTAACTTTTAATGAAATAACATATGTTGATTAGAATACATAAAATTATTTTAAGTTTACATTTCATTGTTAAATATTCATTTTTGACTAGTACTGGTATATTTCTTTTTCCCCTCCTAATAATAACATTGAATGGATTGTTGCATGTGAAACATTGCTACATAAATTCAGTATAATTGTTTACAATTTCCCTCTGACTCTGAACTATTTGATATTGTGATATATTAACATAAATAAAGTATGAACAATAAAAAAACATCTATTTTCAGTCAGAAACTCATACAATCATGCATAACTAACTTTAAAAGCCGTCTTAAGAACAATTTGAGACAATGTGTCTGGCTACTGCTGGTGCTCAAAACTGTTGTAAAGCTGCTTTGTTGCTTTTAAAAAGTTGTGGACTGATGATTTGTAGTTTAGATGTATCTATGAAACATGAATTTGGCCAATGTAGCTGACTAACAGGGTTTTATTTTTACCGCATCAGGCACTTAGGCTGGATTTCTGACATGTTCTTTCTGTCATTTCTTTAGGAGCCCCAGTGTCTGGATCAAAAATGCTTACTACAAGGCTTAACTGTTGGGTGGTAGTACTAACTTTCAAACTGCAAACAATTATAAAACTTCTTAGTTACCATCAATCAACTTAACTCTTGTTTTATTTCCTAGGGTAACTTATGTATTAGGGTAGTAACTAGGGTACTTATGTATTAGCCCCATCGATCAATAAATTGCAAACTTTTGGGTTATTGTTAATATCACTTGATATAACCATTATATTACCATTTTTATAACCATTTATATTTATTTATTTTATAAATATAATTTAACCAAACTTAATCTTCACTTTATTTGCTTGCTAACCTTGACTAATTAACACAGTAATGTTTTGAGTATTTAAACAATAAATTCAGTAATTATTGCTGTTTACGCCATTGCGTAATGCAGTTTTTAAGTTAATTCAACTGGTTTGGTATTTGATTTGTTTTCATCTAAAATTTAACAGTATTTCGATTTAATGAATATTTTAATTATAAATAAGAAATTTTTTCATACACTGAAATTAATGCATTCCATTTAACATACATATGAATATATGCTCAGTTGATTTTTGTTTATGACTTTTGTATTATTTATTAAAATTTAATTCTGTATTATTTCATGTGTATAATGTTTAAAAAAATAAAATAAAGAAGAAGAAGAACTAAAAGTAAACATGTTACATTCACTCGGCTCCACTTACCCTATATAAGCCGGCTCGCCACCAGAGTCAGGGCATTCTCTCGCCGTCTCTCAGTGTGTGTGTGTGTCTCTCTCTCAGTCAGTTTCACTTCTACTTCTTCGTCACTCTCAGCAGTCTCTCGTTGTGTGTCGTCTCTCTCAGACCACAGTCTCTCTTTGGCCATCGTTTCTGATCATCATCTCTGTGCATTCATATTCGTCGGTTCAGTTAGTACAAACCAGCCAAATTCATCGAAGCAGGATCTTTCCAAACTGGTTATAACAAAGTGTTACCTCTGTATTATCTGATACAACACTGTAGATTACGCCAAGGATAAACTGTATGTATATATGTGTACTTTAATTCACGAGTTTATTTTTCACAAAATAATGTGTGATTAAGGCAAATTAAAATTATTCATTATTTATTATTTTAACAGTTATGTTATTAGTAAAATCAGTGAAATACTCAATTAATTGTACATTTTGAATTTAAAAATCAAGATTGGCTTAAAAAACCATTTCTTCATTCAAGTGTATTCATGAAAGGTGGCTTAGATAAAGGTTGTGTTATTATTTTTTATGTGTGACTGTTTTTAGACTCGTATTTAATACAAAAGATTTTCAAAATAATTAATTGAAAATTGTATATTTATGTATTTGTCATTTAATATTAACATATATATTGATTCAGCTGATATCGTTGTATAAATACTGTACAGGATTAGGTTATGTTTATTCTGTAATTTCTTTTAATTTTTTAAGGTTATGCTTTAAAGAAAAGGTTGAAAGTTTGTTTTTCATTCTGTTAAAAATAAAGTCCAATATTCTTTTGGCAAAAACGAGCTATGTGTAATTTTATTTTTGTAACTTGCCCCAACAATTGCAATTATTTATTACTTCAATAATCAAAACATTACTGTTAATTAGTTGAGGTTAGTGAGCGTAGGTTAAGTTTGGTTCGACCATTCTCAGGAATGGTCGAACTGAGAATGTACAAGACTACACTTCATTTTCACTCATACATATCATCCTCATTCATCCTCTGAAGTATTATCTAAACGGTAGTTACCGGAGGCTAAACAGGAAAAAGAGAGGTTAAGTTTGGTTAATTTATATCTATAATTATAAGTAGTAAAGCTTGTATTTTTTATATGTAAAGTATGTTAATGATCTTGTAACTTTGAATTATTTTCAAGTTACGGGATTATTATGGTTATAGTATACGATCTAATATGTAAATACCTTTCTATGACCTATTTTTACATCCTCTATTTTTTTTACAGTTACTCCTACACCACCAATCATTGAAGACTCCTGTAATACAGAGTACATACATCACAAAGTTATGAACTCCAGACTACACATGTATGAGAATATTTGTCATTCTAATTATACAGTAAATCTTGACATGGAGGTTTTTCTGTTATCCAAAACTCAAAAAATCGACAAACTTCTGTTTTAATTAAATTTTGATAGAAGAACAAAGTATTTTTGGTACTACTGTGTTAACAGGGAGCCAGTTTTTAGATACCGTTAATTATTATATTTAGTTTATTTTGTTATTAATAAATTCTATATAATTTGTATATTTTACAACATTAATTAAATAAGGTTCTGTGTAATGAACAATCATATGTATATAAACATAAGCTAACCAAACATTACCTATGCTTGCTTTGCTCGCCAACTTTGTGTAATTGACGTTAAATGTACCAATTTTATACTACTTATTACTAACAAAAGTAATGTTTAAATTAAATACAATAATTAACAAACAAAATAGCAACAGAAAACAACGTTACTTAAACCCCTGCACAAATCGAGTGGCCCCATTAATAAATATAGTTCCACAAGATTGTTTTGTCACACTTTTTTTGTAATTTTGTACTGGTGAGAATCAACTATATTAGTTCTTTTGTGACAGTGAAACACAGCCCTTTGTTTTTAATGCCATTTGATTTTTACAATCCAGACATTTCTTAAATCTTGTTAAAACACTGTGGTCATACAAAAATTTACCGAGGGATTCACTATCTTTCGATAAAACAATAAACTGTGATAATGTAAATCAACATCCACTGCATGAAAAAGCTTGATCATATGAACATGACTAAGCCATAATAAATTCAATTGAATTACACAGTCCTTGAGCATTGACACTCAGACTTGGATATTTTGGTTATTAGCAGATAGCAATAATCAATACAATCCAGTGCCTTTATGACTGTCGAGCCTTCTTCTGGGTACCAAAATGTTTCATAGAATGTTTCTCAATGTCAAAGAGTTAAGAGACAGGAGGGTAAACATTTACAAAATTCAGCCATGTTTGGTTTTAAATGTTAATTTTTAGTCTTTTTTACAATTGTAAAACCTTTCAATTGCTTATGTGTGAATTCCTTGTTTGGATCTATAAGATATAGATATAGATCTATATCCTATATATAGATCTATAGACCTATATCTATAAGATATAGGTGTGTAAGATTACTCACCTTAAAATGATTGTATCCACCCACCTTTTCTTCATTTGTCATACCATGTCAGGATATTTTGCTACTTATTCTTCTGTAGTTCAACATCTCTGTGGTTTCTACCTTCAATAATTTTTTCTACTATTAACTAACCCCCTGTAGTATCTTTTAGAATTCTGTCATATATTTATCTACTAATCTGGCTCTTCTTTTAAGAAATTTTCACTAACTTCTTTTTACAAGATACATTAGAAATTTCTTTATTTAATATTGTTTTAAATTTTCAACTAATTCCAATCAGTTTTCTACCTTTTGTATAATACACCTTTCAAAAGCCTTTGTTATTTGTCTTTCTTCATTCCTGTTATTTTTATTGCTCTGCAATTTATATTCCATACAAATATTTAAAACGTATTCTTAATACCTTAATCCATTTTCTTTTTGCCTAAAAATCTTTTTATATTTTTCTTACGTGATCAGCTAGTATAATTTTACTGCTTCAATTTTAAGTAATTATAATTTCCCCCTCCCTGGAATTCATCAATATTGAGTATAGAAATAAATATTTGTAATAGAGTAAAACAAAAAAAATTATTAGCCTACGTAATAAAAGATGATTAACTAATTAGGTTAATTACTTTGAAAAAATAAAAACAATTACATAAAGAAGCAAACCCTGTTTTTGGATTCCCATTACCATCAGATCAAACTGAATAATTGATAATTAAACTAACATCAAAAAGTTTTTGTTGTTTGGTTGGTTTGCTTCATGCATATTTGTTGTGTTTACCAATCAACACATATAACGGATAAAACTTATTAGATTTGATAGGGTGCTATATTAGTCATCCTTACATACATAAAAGTCTTGTTTTAGTATTACTTAAAATGCAATCCTTATATCATCATACATTTCATAGTATCATTTATAAAGTAGGACATATTGAATACAAAGACATGATGTATTAACTGTTAAGTTTTCCTAACATTCAGGCAGTGTGTATTAAAACAACTTGTGTAATAAAAAAACAAGAAAAAAACTGATGCGTATGAAAAAAAGTACTGTGCATTTTCATAGTTAAGAAGCCAATTTTTTTATCATCGTACCATATCATTTTTGTTAATTCACTACCTTATATGACTTAAATCCTTTTAAATCATTTAAGAGAAAATAATCTTTTTTTATATTAATATTCCAAATCAAGTCCTGAAGAATTGTTATGTAGTTTTGAAACACCTGAATCTATTAATATTTAATGTTTGTGTGTCTGTTCTCTGTATTATATATTTTAAATGTTTGTTGTTTGTGATAAGTTGATGTTTACTGTATGGAATAAATGTGTGTAAAGAGTAATTGCTATTTACTGAACAGAGATAACATTTATAATACATTTTTTCTTAGCTGAAAGGGATATATTAATATGTTGCTTTGCACTGCTTTTCCCACTTTTTATCACTTTTGTGATGTATGTAAAGTATCACTGATGTGAAAGAAGTAATCAAAGTTATTGTCTTGAGAGTAATGATTTTCATTATGTAGCCAATCCCTGTGGTGAACAGAATTAAGTAATCTTCTCATATAAATCCCCTATACTTCAGGTTTACACCTTGGCATGCGAATATCTAATAGTATATTTGGCTTTGTGAAGAAGACAGCAACTTCTTAACTTTTTCCTAAGTCTAGAGTAAAATGCTTGTTTTTTTGATAACAGTGTAATTTATGAGAGTGACTTGTTTTATTTCAGGTTGTCTATAGCTGCAAGGTTTTGGCTCTTAAAATATTATATACAATTTTATGCTATTGTTATTCTTTTTATGCTTTTAGGAAAGACGGTTATCTGTTTGACAAGGAGGCAATTTTGGAATACATAATCACCAAGAAAAATGAAATCAGTAGAAAACTTAAAGAATATGAAAAGCAAAAGCATAAAGAAGAGGTAAGCATTCATTATATTCTACTTGTTTTAAGTGTTTTGATGTTTTATTTTACAATATTATCTTTATTTTATTTAGTGAAATAAATGTTGTAGATTATAAAACTGGTATGTATATTAAATCTCTTTTTTATACGTTTATATCTGTATGTAGCTGAAATGTTTATAATGTTCAGTAAAATTTTTCGTAGTGATCACCTTCTTAGCAATTTTTTTTACTGGTAAGTATTGATCTTTGTTGATTTTTAAGTGTAATTTATAAAGCTTTATTCCATCATCTTTACAGAGATAAAGAATAGGTACATAATAGTTGCAGATTATTAAAATCTATTCATACAGAGCACATCTACTCATGTGGAAGTTTTACTAAGTTTTTTAGAAGATAGATTATGCAAAAAACTTGGAAGTACAATTAAGATGTTCATATGCATTTCACTGACATTCAGAAATCCTACAGTCTTATAGATTGAGATGGATTGTTAAAAGTTAAAAATGATAGGAGACTCGATCCAAATTGTAACTGATCCTAAGTACTGGGCATGGTAAAATGTTTTTGCCATGGTTTTAATAAAATATTCTAAAAAAAACTAGAAATGGTTAGATTTGGAAAGATCCAAGTCTCAATTTTAGCTTTGCAGGAAATATGAAGGAAATACTCAGATGAAACAAATCTAGCCTAAAAGACAAACAATTTAAGCTTAAGGATTTACCAAGAAACTAACCCTCTGGATATTAATGGGTGCTATAATCACTCAGGCAATGTATTATTTTTTTTGGTGTAAGGGTTGACAAGGCCTTAAATCGGGATGTGATAATTCCTTGTACTTCATACAAGGAAGGAAAATCCTGTTCTACAATCAGTTGCTTTAATGTATTTAGAGGCTATTCAATTTAATTTTAAGAAATACAAATTTACTTTTATTCTTAGTAAATAATAATTTTTATTTATTTATTTTTTTAATGTAGTTTATTATATTTCTAACAACATCTTTCTTATCTGTAACCAAATTTAATCATTGCTCATTTGAATAGCCAACTCTTCATCAACACCTTCTTCATAGTCATTGTCAGAAGAATTGTTGTTCTTGGAGCCTGGATGAGAAAGTTCTAAGTTTATAATAAGTGGCTCAGTTGTAGAGTTTCTGATACTTTAAAAAAAATCTTTTACTGTGATCTTACCTCATGTTCAGTGTTTATTTCTTTCAATCTTCAATGGGATGTTATTTAATTAATTAATTAATCATTCTAAATCAGCCAACTTAAATGTAACATTTTTGTCAGCAACATTTTTTTATTTATTTGGGCCTAGATTAGTTTAGTGGTGTTGTACTAACAGCAATATGGTTGTAGCCTTATATCTGTGTGCCGTTTTTCATCAGCCAAGACATCTAACTCATATATTTTTAAATTAGCAAACTTTCAATATCTATCCATTGATGGTTTCATTATTAGAGACATTTTTTTAACCACTGCTGAATGTCTACTTTCTTTCATTTTTTTGGTGGGAATTTTATCTTTTAAAATAGACTGATAACTAGCATAATTTATTACTATACTTCTTTTATTTAGTTAATTTATAAATTGTTTAAATCATTTGCTAAAACTGTTGCTATTCATAGGATAGTGATAATTGTTTATGTACATTTTTGACTTTACTTCTGAATACCCACATTTCTTTAAAAATAAGGATTAAATTTTTATCATAAAACTGAAATTTAATCCTTACATCTTTAATGAAATTATTACCTACCAGTTTGGTTTTGCATGTCCTCATCTTACTGGGAGATTTAAACTGAAGTGGCATTTATCTGCATTTCCTTGCTTCTTGGCATATTCTTTGTACCATCCTAATATTTACAACACAAGCTTTTTAGTTGTTGGATGTGACTTAAAATTAACTTTTTTTTATAATCAGGAACAGGTCGTGGACAAAAGATTAGAATACTTTAAAACAATGGTTTTCAGACCTTTTTTTTGTTTACCATTCGTAAATTACAGATCAGTAGTGTACAAGTGTAGAGTGAAAAGTTCCGGGCTTGGATAAGAAAACAAAATTTCTATGGTAGATTCTGATTTATTTTTCAACATAGTTACCAATAAGGTCTATACATTTAGCCCAGTGATCCATAAGAGTTCTTATGTGAGTTCAGTATGTTGATTTGGGGGTTGGCATCAGCATGGGCCTAGCCTCTGCAGCTTTTCTTTCCACTACACACAGAGCAGCAGAACTCTTTACACTATACATATACACTACACCAAGAATGCTACACAAATTACAACACACATCCTTGCACAACTACACAACATTCTATACTATTTCTTTCACTTAAATTTGATGGTGTTATGTTGCAATACTTTAGTAAATTCAACTGTAACCCAAGGTGGAAACTATTGTGCTGAGGAGTGGATGGTCTATATAGTGAGTCTTCAACGAAGTCCTCTGAGCGAACCCAGTTGTAATTAGCGCTTGCTCCAGATGCGTGCGCTCTGCTGGAGTGGTTCATTATATTGTCTGTATTTGGGACCAAATATTAGTCCAAAATAAAATCCTATGATGGTTGGTGGTCCATCTGAAAAAACCATCATAAATGTCTTGTGAAAAGGCCTCTATCTGCTTTGTCTGACGAGGATATCAGTAATGTAGAAAACAAAGTAAAGTGTGAAGGTGTTCACAGTTTAAGAAAATTAGATTGTTGTTGATTGAAATATTCAGGAAGATGGCTGCCTTCACAACGGTCTTGACTTTGCTGTTCAACGAAGTAATAACAGGATGATGTGGCTCACTGAAGAACATCAAAAAATTATAATGATGAACAGAGTCAATCTTTCTTATGTACCACTAATATTGGCAGTATAAATTTAAGTGTGGTGCATCGCAAAACTTTAAATACCAGCAGCCAGGAGTAATTTTTTGCAGAGACCTTCTGAAGATGAAAGTAATTGAAAAAGCTGATGAGCTTCATATCCAAGAAGTTGTAGATGTGAAACATATAATGAAATAGCAAAGTGGAACAGAAGAACCAACTCCTCTTATATTAACTTTCAACCTTCCAGTACCACTAGAAAAAATTAAAGTTTGTTACATGTCAGTTCGAGTACGATCTTTCATTACTAACCCACGGTGACATTTGATGTTTCATATGGCAAGCATACAGCCACATGACAACATCTTGCTTGAAAACTGAGATATGTGCTAACAAAGGCCACAGTGACACTAACTGCCAAGAAGATGAAAAAAATGTGTGAACTGCAATAGATAACATACAGATTGCTCCCAAGATTGCCTAACTTTTAGAGAAGAGAAGACAAGGCAATTCTCAAAATACTGCCTACTTACCAAATACTTTCAGTCGCCTCAATGAATGTTTTAAATTAAAGTGATTTTCAGTAGATGACAAAATAAAGGCATTTATCGAACAATGCCAAATGATGAATAATAGTGTTTTGAATGAAAACCTGCAGTTTTTTCCAAATTTTGTGACAGTACACAGATCTAAAATGGAAGATAATCTCATCAATAATATAAAATGCCACTGACTAATGCTTGCTTAAACTTCTAAAGAACACTATTCTGAGTTCCTATGGATACAGTACTCTTTCATACTGGATATTATTCATGGATCCCTAACAAAGAAACAGAACCTTTAATAGAACTGTCTATGAACATGATAGGTTTGAAAATGAAATTTAGTAAGTTATGTGAATTTTGGCTAAAGGTTAAAAATGAATATTCATTGCTGTCTAAAATGCATTTTCATCAATTCCATTTTCTACTACATATATTTTTGAAACTGGATTTTCTGCTACGAAAAAGTAAAAAATTTCATAATAAACTGAACCTTGACCCAAATTTGCACTTAAAATTAAGTTCAAGTGGACCAAGTATCTCTTCACTTGTTTCAAACATGCATCCTAATAGGATAAATGAATATCCAACTGCATTGTTTTTGGATTACATGATATTAATTAATATCATTAAAAGGATTATAGGATATTAAGTAATATTAATATTCTATTAATATGCAATCATACTGCAGTATCTCAGCGATAAAATGAAAAAAAAAGCCCACATTTGGTAAAAAAAAGTGCTTTTCCATCAAGATTATGCTTCAGCTTGCATTTCACTCATTGCAATGGCATAAATCAACAAATTACGTTTAGAACTGCTCCCTCCATATTCACCTGAACTCCCAGTGACTATCAGTTATTTCCTGAGGGAAGAGATTTTCAACTTATAATGAAATGATTGCTGCCATAGATGGTTATTTTAAGGAGTTCGATAAATCGTTTTTTTTTGGTTTTTTCTGGGTGAAAAATGCTTCGGCGATATCATCACCCGGACATGACACATTTTTGCAATAAACAAACAGATCTCACATTTTACTTCTTAATCAGAACAATAAAACTTCCAACTGCTACATGGCAGCTAGTATTAAGTGCCAATACACACTACAGTAAATCAAATATCAGTGTAAAGGGCCATCCTTAAGAAAAAACAACACCTGGTCTAAAATTTTCTTTCCATTGCCCAGGATTCGTTGAATGTTACTTGGCAATTTATATTTAAGACTGCAAGGTCGTGTCACTTATGCAATCCACAAGGACAGCAACTGTTGCATTGTATGCATAATGGAGCACTTTCTCCTGACATCAAAACCCATGAGTAACTCTCATATGTCCCAACCAAAATCGGCAGAAGACCACTTCCACAAAAATAAAAACGGTTGACTACATACGTCTTTGGCTGCAGAATGAACATGTTCATTACCCAGAATTCTCACATGGCTAGGGATTCAGCAGAAATTCACTCGTGTGTTGGTGGTTCAACTCAGTGATTGTATTATGGATCTCGGGAACACATGGATGTTTAGAATACAAATCTTCTAAAGCTTGGACAGCACTGCACAAGACACTGCAAATAAGGATATGGCAGTATTGTGAGTTAACGATATTCAAAGCCTTACTGATATCGTACATTTCAGCAGTAAATACATTTGTAATATCAGGTAGGCCACACATATAGGTTCTGCCATTAACAACAAATGTGCATCAATGGTAACATTCTGTTTCAATCTGTGTATACTAATATGTCTGGGTTTGCCTTGGAGAGAATATGGTAAAAAATTTATTGAAAGATGGTAGATGGTGTTGATTCTTTACTGTATATCGTAAGATCTAACATAAAATTTATAAGGCTGATTCTCCACAAAGGATATGAACAGGGATACTTAGAAAATTAGAAGGCGAGTCAACATTTATAAGGTGCAATAAATGCCGGGTATGAACACCCATAGCTGTAGTATAATGTGGACAGTGATCTTCCCTTTGTAAATTAGGATTCGCAAAGATTACGTTAAAAGCCGGATGATTCAGTTGCCCTTTAAGACAGGCAAAGTAACATGTTAGAAGTTAGTCCCGTCTATAAGTTTGATGTGAAGATGTTCATTTGAGGCCTGTGTGAAGGAAAAATTTGATTTGTATTTTATTGATGCAAATGTCTGCCGAGGCATTTACATTGGTGGCATCCCGACTGAGGCATCGAGACTAAGCATTGGTGACTGTGAGATGTAAGGTCTAAAGCAACCTCCGGTAAAGGCCTTCATGGCTCGGAATAGAGGGGGTGGTGTGACAACCAGTAACATCACAAGGTCTTCCCCTTTGGGGTTGGGATGTATGGCCTACTGGTAAAGTATAAAATTGCAGAAACAATGTGACAAAAATCAGTATAAACAGTCTTCAGTTAATTTAATTAAATTAACACATTCACAGTATACAGTTACATGTATGATACTAATTTTTTTCTAAATTGGAATGAATGTTAATATTTATTATATTAACATTCACATGAGAATTTTAACAGATGTGCAAACAAAATGTACTAATATCATTATAAGAAAAATAGATGTTATAAAATATAAAAATAGAATGATCAAATAACAGCTGTTATTAGACCATTGTTTTTGTTTCATGCATAAATTTCTGTTAAATTGACAAAAATTTGTCACAAGTTTAACAGACTGGAGGCATTGCAATGGGGATTTTATTTGAACAAGGGAACTGTCTTTCCACAGGTATCTTTTTAATTCATAAGATCAATGAAAATCATGTGTCACCATCATTTAGTTTTGATTTCAAATTGTTAAAATTGAATTCATGTTTTACTGTTTATTTCAACAGGACCAAATTTATCAACAAAACAGCATAAGATTCCAGAATTTTCTTTTTTGTAATTGGCATTTTCAAAATCTTTTAATTGAACTGATACTCAGAATAATAAGGATTAGATGAACATATTAGAATATCAAATTTTTATTGCTGTCAGTTATTTTTTTTTATAGCTGCTTACTTTTTACATTTTTGAAAATTTATTATTTATTATTTTTGAAAAACCTGTTTTTTGGTCTTTTCTTGCCAATAAAAACACAAGAGTTAAACGTGATATGAAAAATCATGGTAGTAAAGACCTGACAAAGTCACCAGCCAGTTATGTGGTGCTCTGTATGCTGAATAAAAATAAATTACTAACTCTTAGGGAAGATAAGTTATAAGACTACAGCAGTAGTACTTAGTATCGTAAATATTTCTGTGGTAATTTTGATGTTACTTTTGGTAGTAATGCTTAAATAATTTTCTTTCTGTATTAAAAGTCACAGGATAAACTATTTTCGTAGTTAAATATCTGTAGGCTGGAGGTAAAGGAGACCATCTCCATTTTTACAATTTTACAGTAGGCAGTTTGTAGTTTTGAAATTTGCTTTTTCTAATTTCCTTTGCTCATCACCATCCTTTCATCATAACTTTTTCTACTAAAATACCTTATTTAGGTCTACTTTAATAGAGGCTATTACATATTTATTAATTTTTGTTTTATATTTAAAAAAATGGACATGGTGTGTCTTATACCTCTATGTACTTGTACTTAACATTTTTTTTTAATGAATTCTAACATCATGTCCAGTCTTTTGTGAAAGAAAAGCTATAAGACTGAAGAAACTTACATTTTATTTTGCAAAAACAATATTTTATTAAATATTACTTTTCATAAAAAATTAGTGCAACACAACCTCCTGATTGTTTCGTCCAAGAGACAGATAAATTGTGCAATAAAGTGTTTGTACAATATTGTAACACTGTTACAATGAAAAGAAAAAGGTAATTAAAAGACTTTAACTATTATAAAATTATTTTGCTCATACAAAAAAAGTGTAATAAAACATAATATTATTGTTACAGACACTCAAAAAAAATATAAAAGGACTAAAAAATATAATAATTTCTTCTGTAGTAATATTATCTACTGTGTGATAAAAGTTCAAAAAATTCAAAATTAATAATAAAAAATGATTTAAATAAATGAAAATCTAAAACACATTCAGTTATAATTTATTAATAAAACTAAATCTTTCATTAAAAATAATTATTTCCACTAGTCTACATCACTTTTTTCTTCAGGGAAATCATTTACTTTACTAGGGACATATGGTGCGTCGTAGGAAATGACAAGAATGTACCAAACTGGGTATTGTTATTTTTAAAAAGAATTAATATATGTAATAAGATGTAATCTGTCAAAATTATGATATTAGTTTGTTATTCACGTATTATCATAATTGTTACGTTTCTTTTAGTATTCCAATTTTATTATCATCTTGATTTTCATCATATTTTTAACTCTATTTTACTAATATTTTCTTATCTGAGAAGAAGCTTCTTGTTATTATTTTGACCCGGGTGATGATAACACATTGGCAGATAAAATCATGTCACTGTTCCCATTCATACGTTTTTTTTGACAGCTTACATTTCATGTATTCCTGTATTTAGAAAACCTCTGTTCATTTATGATATTGGATCTTGACTCCGAATTCTAGTCATCCTTTCCCTTGAATCTAAGTAATTTGTAAAAGCCTGTTTTATTTTTAAAAAAAATCTTATGTGCAATCTCTTTTATAGGCCTGCCCATATTTCTGTTTTGAAGTAGTTATAAAACTAAAAAGAATAAAATAAAAAAATTTTGACAAAAATTTTAACTGACTTGAAAAAGAATAAAACATATTGCACTGAAAAAGAAAAAAATAATTTTAGAATTAGTCTGAAGCCTTAAAATGAATTTTGTAAACTATACCTTGTTCACTCTAATTGATTTAAAATTTGGCACCAATTGAAAAAATAAATTTCAAAGATTGTATTGGGGTGTAGTGGGATAATTTTTTTTTCTGACATAAGTACATATGTAGAATCCATTTTGACTAGTTTCGGCATGACATATGTACGTTTGTATCTTACATAACTCAAAAACAATTAGCCATAGAATGTTGAAATTTTGAATTTAGGACTGTTGTAACATCTAGTTGTGCACCTCCCCTTTTGATTGCAATCGATTGAGTCAAAAGTGCCCAAAAAAGCACAAAATCCAAAAAAATTGGATTTTTAACTTTTTTTTTAACTGCAGTAATAAGCCCTCATTGAGAAGCTTTTCAATACATATCATAAGTGATACTTATTTTCATTAGTTCCAGAATTATAGCCAAATGAAATTTAACCTCTTATTGTAAAAAAGTGTTTACAATAAATAATTCAATAAAAAAGAGAAAGAAAAAAATTGGAAGTTATTAGTGAAATAAAATTTTATGTACTTTTAAAAATATGTATATGTAATTTAATAGGCATACAAGGAAGTCATGTGATGTCCACATCAGATTTGTCTCTTTTTAGTCGAAACTTAAAATCTTTTTTTAATATTTTTTTTAGTCAATTTTTTAAAATTAATGTAATATTTTTATTATAAAATATACATTTTTTTCAATCTAATATAAACAGTTTATGTAGGTGTGTGTATTTGCCCATGCACCTGCATGCATGCGTGCACACACATACACACACACACACACACACACACACACACACACACACACACACACACACACACACACACATGTTTTAATAACTTTCATCTACACACTAACTTTTGCTTCCTCAGCAAAATTTAAAAAATATTTTGTTAAACTTTTATGCGCTATTAAGTATACACTGTTAACTATTTTTTTAAAAATTTTTATGTATAGAAACGTGTTTTACTGTACATTTTTAGTTTGTTTGGATGTCCTTATTGTATTGTAATTTGTATTATCAGTATAAATGTTGTTGTGCCTACCATTTATTATTTGTAATATTATTGCCTGTATGACTGACTGCATGGCATATTTTATTTATTTGTTGGATTATTAATAGGTATTGTTATTGTCTTTCATTCGTTTTAGGCAGAACTTGCAGAATTGGCAGCTGCAGAAAAGGAATCAAAGTTAAATAATTTTTTAAAAACAGAAAAAAATATTGTCAGCACTCCAGTTAATGCATTTAAATCAGGTGAGATTAGTTTATACCATATAAAATAATGAATTTTGATTATTCTATTTTGTGTTTCTTACATATTCGAAAACATTTCATTTTTACTTTATACATATATTGTTTTACCGATGTATATTTCATGGAGAAAACCTTAAATTAATATTGACTCCAAGTATTATTGTTTTTAAATTTGATGAATTGTATAGTTCAAATAATATTTATCAAAATGTTAAGAGATAAATTCTGTTTTAATAATTTTTCTTTTATTAATTTATTATTTTAGTCACATCTCTAATATTTTTTTATTTTATTTACATATCTTGTCATTATATACATTGAAAATAATATGATACAGAAAAAGTTGGCTTGGCAAAAAAAGATGTGAAAAATCATGCAACATTTACATTTTTTTCCTGCTGAGGGTTTTCACCATGCAAAATAATCTCTGCTAATTACTGGACTTACTTACTATACTGTGTTATTCTGACTATATAATATCTCATTGTTGTTAACACTGATAACATAGTCACGTAAAATGGGTTTGTAGGTTAGGGGTCAGTTGAAACATTATCCCTGTTAACGAAAATACCATTGTTTCATTGAAAATTTTGGAACGTCTGTGCAAACATGTATAAATGCTGCACCTGTTCAATTCCGGCCAGTCTCAGTTGAGTTGATGCTTCTGTCACAGTTGAATCTATCATGAATGTGTATGTCGTAATTTGTGTGTTAATTGCAATTCACAATATTAAATATTCACAGAAGTAGATTTATTCAGAATCGTGGATAAATCTAAGTGGACATAAGCGAGCATTAGATGATAGTGAAGCATCAACAAGTGCACATATGAGTGTGGTTCTGAAAATAAAATCAATAAAATATTCTCAAGAATACTTAAATTTTGGGTTTACCAGTACTGAAGTAAATGAAGAAGAAAGGCGCCCCCTGTATGTCATTTACTCAATGTTTTATCTGGCAGCAGATAGTATGAAACCCAATAAACTTAAACTACATTTGGAAACGCTTCAAAATGAGTGTGTTAACAAACTCTAAGAATTCTTCAAATTAAAATTAAAATATATGAAAAGCAAACATCATTTTAAAAAAAAACTTTGTGAATGAAAAAGCTTTATTCCCTCTTATAAAGTTTCATATAAAATAGCCAGAAGTAAAGTGCCTCACACCATTTTTAGCTTATTTTGCCAGCTGCAATTGAGATTGTAGAAACTATGTTTTGAGATAATTTTGCCCAACAATTGCAATGCATACCTCTATCAAATGATACTGTTGCCCATCGAATTATTGATGTAGCTGAAGATGTACAGCATCAGCTTTTTGGAAAGTTGCGTAACAAATTGTTTTCAAGTCAGCTTGATGAGGCAACAGATAGCAAGCAATAAAGGTGCTTATTTCATTGCCTTTGCTTGATTTTATGATGGTATGTCACCAATAGAATTACTTTTCTGCAAACCAAAACTGAAAGCAACAGCACTCGCATTATTTGCTATCTTATAAACAAGGCAAACAGAGTGGAAAAATTTTGTTGGAATATGCACCGATGGTGCTTGTTCAATGTCTTGAAGATTTCAAAGTATACAAGCACTTGTGAAACAGAAATCTACGCAGTGTATCTGGGCACATTTCATGATCCACAGAGAAGCTCTGGCTTTTAAAGAAATGAGTCCTGGTCTGTATATTGTGCTAACGATGGTTGTAACCATAGTAAATTATGTAAAACTGAGATCCCTAAAATTAAGAATCTTTTCTGCACTTTGTAAATACACAGGTGCAGTACTCTCAACATTAAATCAAAAGACAGTTTAGTAATAAGTCATGCTATGAATTTTGGGCTGGGGTGGATGATGAGTTTACTGCACTGAAAATAAGAGCATTTCGTATATTATTACCATTTTCAACATACTACCTTTGCAAAACCGGATTTTCTGTGGTTGCTGCTTTGAAGACAAAGTATAGATCTCTGCTAAATATAGAAAAAGAACTTGGAGTATCTATTTCTAATATTAAACTTTTTCGAAAAACTTTGCTTTGCAAGACAGGCCCAAGGGAGTCTCCAATCATTAAACTTGTTCTTAATTTAGTATTGTTAAGTTAATTATTAATACATTGTGCAGTACTGATACAATTCTTTTTATAAGTGTATCATATCAGTATAAATGTGTATTTTATTATTTATTATGTCAGAATGTAGTTTGTTTTGCTTTCCTTTCAGTAAATTAATACATTTTTTTAATAATATTCTCGTTTCGATATGCTCCCGTCCCCCATTTGCTGTTATCACGCTTCCCTAGGGGGGGGGGGTGCCCCACAGATTGAGAAACACTGCCTCAAGGGCTTTAGATGCATTATAGCCATATGAAACTAGATGGGACATTATTTGTCACTAAACTGTGACTGGAACAGATATTTTCCAAACATTTTTCTTGTGGGAAAGTAGTTGGTACATTTTATAAGAATTATAGGTGGTAGAAAGTTCTAACTATAAAAAATGAACAGGTCCAGTTTCTGTCTGTAATAGATTACTTCAAATCTGAATTCTTCAAATTTAATTTCCTAAGGATTTAGAATTGCAAGTTAATCAAATATTTGTTTTAAAGGATTTTTTTCACTTATTTTTTAAAGTTTTTTCAGCTATTTCTGGTTTATTGCTATTTTTAATGGTAACTCTTCTTTTTATTATTCTTGTTCTATTTTCTTTTAAAAGGATATTTCTTAGCTGATATTACTTTACAGATGCTTCAGGCAGTAGTAAGCCTTCTGTTTCAAACATGACTGAAGGACGTGATAAACACCTTCCTAGTTTTTGGATCCCATCTAAAACACCTGAGGCTAGAAAAAAAAATATTGAAAAACCAGTAAGTACAAAACATTTCATTTGTTAGAAAATTATAATTATTTTATTAGTGTTCTTTTTTTTTTGTAAATTTAATTTGGTTCTTTTCTATTAATTGTTTTTGATGTGATTCTTTCATATTGATTTTAATTGTATTATATTTCAACCAGTTTTTCCAGCCTGCTGCCAGATCTGGATGTGTGTGTATAGACAAATGCAGTTACTGCTACCGGCTTGCCAGACCTGCCACTGGAATTGTTAGTGTAAATGTACTGGTAAACATGTAGACCTGAAACAGAATCTGGTTGACCACTCCTGAGACGTTTGGTTAATTGAAACGCAACCACCAAGAATCCATATTCTAGTATTCAAATCCATAAAAAAGCAACTGCCTTTACAAGGACTTGAATCTTAGAACTCTCAATTTTGAAAATCAGCTAATTTTGCAATGACTAACCACTAGACTAACCTGGCCAGTTGATTTTTAATTATGCAGATTTATATTTGTAAAAGTCTACTCAGCAATACTAGCAAGATGCAGTACATCCAAACTATATGGTGACACCATTAAACAATTATACAAGCAGTTAAGAATAAAAGTACTGGAGGAAAAATGATTATTCATTAGGAATCTACATAACAATGTAGTGCATGCAAAACTCCAATGTAAGGTGTTCTGTTGATATATCAGTGTCCTCTACTCATTTCTCTCATAGCCATTCACTTTGTGGAGACAGGATCTTTACATTATCTTAAATAGCTTAGTAATGATTTCATGCTATTTAATTTTTTTCTTTTTTTTTGTATGAAATTGCTAACTTCCTCACAGATATATTTTCTTGGAATGATAAGTCTCCACTGTTTGGAAGTTCATATTTATTATGGCACAGATTTTTGATTACACATTTTGGATTAATGAATATTGTATTAACTTCTGCTGCTTCTCTGAACCTATTGATAAAAATCCAGTCAACACATAAAAATGGGTTTTCTAATGTTCTTTGGTACTACTCAATTAACAAGCGATAATTGTTTAACACTTGAGACATAATAATGGAAATTGTTATTTTTCACTCTACTGAGTATAGTTGGGTATCATTTACAGTCTAGATTTAACACTTTTAATCATTTGATTTTACATATTTAACCCTGATATACTTAATTGTTTATCCCTATCACATATACCTGTTTATCCATTAATCTACCGTGATGGATAGATTGTTCTTGTTTGCCACATGTCCTTTTCCTTATCATTGATCACTTCTTTCTTTCAATTCTGTGGGTCCATGTTTGACCATATTAGTTTCTTCATGCTGAGGATCAAATTCATCCTTGGTATAAGGCGGGATAGTTTGAAGACCAACTTGGGAATTATGGTTAATGTTTGGTGGCTCAACAAGTGTAATATAGGTTAAGTGGCTCTCAGATAAAGCTGAGCCTCCTAATTCTGCCATTCTTACTTTTTTCAGAAAATTATGAAAAAAAAAGTGTTACTACTGTCTCTATCTATCAAAATATGAGAGATGTAGAGATAAAATTTAAAAACCTAACAATTTCTTCTGACAGTTACAAGTATGTTTCACAATCTTAAAGATAAAATTCTTTTCAAATTTATGACTATAGAAAACAATTCTGTGAAGAGTTACAGCATTCTGAAAAGTAATGATTTATTCATCGGTTTAACCAATGCAAGAGATAAAACTAGATTTTGTTTATTTTTTTCATTTGAAGTTAAAGTGTAAAAAGTCTAATAAAAAAAGTACTTGAGAAGAAACAGAAAGTTTTATAAATGAATAATAGTGTAATTGGTATTAAAACTTTAAACTACCAACTGTTTTAAGGTTATAGTGTAAGTAAAATACTGCTGGGAGAGATTCATTTCTTGTTGCTAAAGAATTGTTAAA
This sequence comes from Lycorma delicatula, assembly GCF_047948215.1. Lineage (NCBI taxonomy): Eukaryota > Metazoa > Arthropoda > Insecta > Hemiptera > Fulgoridae > Lycorma > Lycorma delicatula. The sequence goes on along the minus strand of NC_134456.1, from coordinate 22,623,728 downwards.
AATTTTTATTGCTAACTGAGAAGCAAACGACAGTTGGTAAATTGTAATTAAACCTCTTTCCAATATATTTTTCTTCATGTTACTTTAGACAGATTATACTTAAAATTAATAAAAATCTAATTAAATGTTAAAATTCAAGAATTTTGTACAGTCAGTATTTTATATATTATACAAAATTGTTGTAGATTTCCTGTTGGGGTTGCATTTGCATTTTTCCAGTGGGGGAGCCTAAGCCTCTATTTCTATCTTTCAAGTCCAATTATTCTTTTTGTTAAAAATTTCAACTCTAATTCTTGTGATTGACACATTAAGCAAAACTTAAAGAAGTCACATTTGTTAATATTTTAGAAAAGTGATCACATTAAAAATTTATCTCCGGAAAGTGTAAAATTTCTGCACAGATTGACACCAAATATTTGCAGTTGAATTTGCAGGGGCTTACATGCTTGGCAGATTATGTTTTTATCAAATAAGCAGGGCTGTTAGTGATGAGAATGTGAATTTGCATCGCTTAAAATTACAAATTTATTTTGCTGTCTATAAGTATTTTCAATACTTAAAATACCTTGTTTTTAAAACTTATAACTAATTTTCTTTTAGAAAATTTGATAGATATTGTATATATGCAAATACCCAATTTTATATGATCAATCCACATGAATACAAAAATATGATGGAAAAAGATAAAGTCCTAGTGTTGTAAGTGATTCGGTTTAAAATTTCATCAAAACATGCATTGTACTTTCTACAATACATATAAAAGTGTCTTTTATCATTCTTTCTTAGATGAGGCATCGAGGTTTGAAATGATCTATATTACTTTCCCTGTATACTAATATCATGGACTCTTTCCATTTTTAGTTTAAAAAAATGAAAAAGATTGACATTTTTCGCAAATATAACAGGAATGGAATGCTTTGGTGTAAATAAACTCATGAATTTTGTTGTTGCCATATCTGCAAATATCTTGCACTGGTTTATGGAGGCATAATCTGTTATTGTTATCTTTTAATGATGTGTGTAGGGGATCATATATTTTTGAACTTTGTCATCATCTATTACATGAAGTCATGCTTGGATGTATTTCATTCCTTCTCTTCTTACTGTGTATTCTAAGCCTTGATGATATCTCAAGTTTCAGGGGTTTATACCAAAACTATCTAAATTTAAAATTAATGCATTTGATTGTATCCAGTGAATGCCTCATCTGTAAAGAGGAAAAATTAGTTTTGAAAGTGTAGACAGAACAAAAAGTTGTCATTTCTTGCAGCTTATAAATATAAAAAGCTCTTCAATTCAATAATTTGATTCAAAGAAATTGTTTCCTTCACTTTAATCAATATTACTAGGGCTACAGAAAATATTGAAAAATTACAGAAAAGATTGGGCTATAGAAAAGATTGTTCTTGGATCGCTCTGAAAATGGTTGCAAATAAACTGGAAACATTTACTAGATACTGGAAACTGTTGCATTGGCTATTTTTAACCGAGCAAAATCATTTTATCTCTATTTTCTGTTGCAATTAAAAAATGTAAAGGTGAATAATGTTCTACCCATTCCAAATCTTAGTTTGAAGAAATACAATAAGAATTTTTAAAAATAGATTTTATTAATGGTAACTGAAGAATGATAATTTGATAAAATATCAACTTATCACAACTACAGATTTGTTTTCTTTTATATTTTATCGTAGTAAATTGATGTATTTGTTCAGTGAAGTGACACATTAAAAACTGTATTGAAATAACTTATTTATAAAGATTGAAAAAAAAATTCTTAATTAGTATGTTTATTATTTTGGTTACAGAACAAACATGTCTTGTGTCCAATGACTGGGAAGCCATTAAAAATGAGTGACTTGATTGATGTAAAATTCACACCAGTACGAGACCCTGATGATAAAAAATCATTGATTGTCAAACAGAATAGGTACATGTGTCCTATCACTCATGATATACTGAGCAACTCTGTTCCTAGTGCTGTCATTCGTTCGACGTCAGTGTCATTTTATTTTACTTAAAATATTTCTTATTAAACTTGATACCTAGTGAATATTTTTTAAACCATTGGCATTTTATTATTTTAACACGCTGTTTTATTATTTTAATTTCACAAATATATAGAAAATTCTGTACCTGGCATTGTAAAGTGAGCTCTCACTATCTTTATTATTATTTTTACTCTTAGGTTATAATCTTGAGTCACATTTTTATTTCTGCTCTACGTTTAGAGATATGAAACACTTTTTTCTTACAGTCTGCAACTGTTTAAGATATATATTTTGTATTCTTTGTTCAGTAACATATGAGAGAATCCAGTATTCATTAAGCCCTTATAGTCTTTGACAGAATATGTAGCCAATTTGCGTGATTAAGGCCTTTGTCAGAATATTCTGACATCAACCTATTGTCTGGTTTTAATTCGTTCTCTGTCGTAATATTCCATCGCTTTATAGTGTTTTTTTCTTTTTTTTTTTGTTCTGCAATGATAGATAATGCTAGTTGTTAGCAGTGTAAATTTAGGGATTTCTTGTGTATTTGATCATAATCAGCTGATCCGACTGTAATGGCAAGTTGTTTATTTATGGTGTTCTGTGTAGGCAGACTGAGCACTATATTTCTTATTATATTGTGAAATTCTATAAATATATTTGTATATAAGTATATATAATTGTTTAAATATTTTGAATATAGGTATGACTGAAATTCTGTGAATATTGCATATATTTGTGTGTGTGTGTGCATGCATGCGTAATAAAATATGTTTTACATGCAAAAAAAAAATTTAATTACATATTATGTCATTACTAGTCATGTTTAAAAACATAACTAATAACAATTAAAAAAAAATGTAGTCAAAAAACATTAAAAAAATGGAAACAAGAGAACATTCATTTCTGTAAAAAAAGAAACCAGTAAGGGCTTAATAATAGCAATTTTCAGTATAATGCAATGTTTTACAAGGGAGTCATTTTCTATAAGTGTAAATTTTTTTTTAGTTAAATGTTAACATTTTTTTACTTTTTTATTTATTCTATAATTTACTATGTACTATATAAAAAACTACTGTATGTTGAAATTTTTTATAATATTATCATCAGTTGCAGGAAAGAGAGTATACTCTTTTTATATACTGGGTGATTCACAAAGTGTTACTGGGAGCTTTCTGAATTCATTCTACTGGCGAAAATAATGAATAGGTTCATATAAAAAATAATAAAAACGTTTACTGGAAACACTCCATTAGCGAGGTATGGCTAGTGAAAGATTTCACCCGATTTCTGGGCAAAGCATGAAATAGAACCATACTGAAATTTTAGGAACCCAAATTGAATTGTAAACTTGAAAGTTTCTTATGGTGTTTGATGTAAAAAATTGATAAAACAAGTTTTAGTACCATATTTTCAGTAGTTTTCATAATATCTGACATAAAACAGAAATATTAGTTGTCTAAAAATATATTTTGTTACGTTTGTGATATAAACATTTAAATGACTCATTTAAGCTTGTAAAGAATTTAATTCTGAGAAAGTTGATGTACAGTAGCCCAATAAAAAACAAATACAAATTCAAGAAATTTAATTTTATTATGTATACTTACCATTTGAAATTAAAGGGATTATATGTACAAAGCTGTTTGCTTTCCTAAAAAGGGCAATGATACAAAAAATAGTGTTATATTAAAGACAGAAATAAAATTATAAATTTAATAAAATGAAAAAAAATAGTTCTAATTCAGGCATCCCAACCTCGTAGGGGAAAGACACCCACCTTGTGATGTTAATGGTTGCCACACCACCCCCTCCGTTCTAAGCCCTGAGGAGCTTTACCGGAGGTCGTCTTTAGACCCTCTAACAGATTACATCTCACAGTCATCAGCCAGGCGTTGGTCGGGATGCCACCAATGTAATTGCCTTGGTAGACATTTGCTTCACTAAAATACAAATCAAATTTTGCCTTCACATAGGCCTCAAACAGACATCTTCACATCCAACCCAACATGATTTCATCAAACTAACTGTTCGAAACTGTGGAAGTGGGAACCCCACGGCTAGTCCAGATTTGACAGCACTGTTCGTGACTGTGAATGCCTTGGAAAAGGAACGAGTTGAAAATCAGTGATGCCAATCAAAATTATGTCATACGCAATATAGAAATTCAAATAAGTCGACCAATTTGTGTCTCCTAACAAGGTGAACGTAACCTTATTCCGATCTGCACAGGAGCCGGGGACAAACCCTGCACTCCCACCCGATCGCATCATGGAGTCTTACGTGGCATTACCAAGTCACGATCAGGACCGCCACCAATGGAGGGAAGCCACACCCCTGTACTGCCATACTCTGGCAGTGCGGCCACCCCTACCAGCGAGAGCCCCAAATCAAATCACAAACAACACTAATATAACCATGGCATGATGCCAATGTGCCTAAAACAATCCAATGCCTAAGCCGGAACCCTAGCCACCCAGGATCCTACCACGATCGAGTACCTAAACACCACAAGGGTATGAAGAAAACCAGCCATTATAGACCACTCCTTGCGGATAATCCAATTAATAAGGAGATCCAGAAAGGAGTGCATTCTCTCAAGTTCCCTAACAGCTTGTGAACGTTAGACCTCGTATTGGGGACAGACGTATGAGGACGTGGTCCACTGTATCATCAGTCCCACAATCTGGGCATTGACCATAATCCACCAAATGAAACCTAGCCAAAGTCGTCCAATAGGCACTATACCTGGAGAGAAACTGTGTGATATACCGATTGGGGAAGACCCATCCAATCACATCGAAATCTGACACTATAGGAAATATACTGTGCTTGTAGCGACCTGTGGGGGATTCATCCCACCTGACCTGCCAAGATGCAAGGCCCTGGTCTTCAATCTCCTGCCTTCGTTCTGACATCAATAGGTTATTTACCTTGGAAATGTAGCATTTCCTGTGCTCATTAGCCATGATATCTATTGGTTTGACCCCCGGCTATAACACAGACTGCCTCCCGCAAGACTGTTCTATAACAGCCAGCAAGAAGAATTGCTGGGCCCACAACAAAATGTCCACACAGAAATAGCTAAAAACCACACAGTGAACCCAGACAGGCACATCATACAACATAATAGCTTCACTGACACCTTTGTAAAGGATACACATGGTATGGTAATTCAACTCTCAATCAGGATGAATGACTATAAATTCCATAAAAAGCATCAGCGGCCTTTTTTGCTACATACTGTAAGATGTTCCTTGAACCGAAAATTCTCGTCAAGGATAACATCCAGGTATTTTTGAGCCATAACGTATCGAATGGAGAGACCAGCCATCTGAATCCAGATTTGTTGGGAAGCAGCCAATCGACCCTTAAGCAATCATTGTGGTTTTCTCTGGGCTGAAAATCATCTTATGTTGGAGACTGCACAGTCAGTGTCTCACAAGCATGAGCAGCTCATGCTAAAACAATTAGTGGAACATTCCATATGCTATGAGAAACAGATATACTTCCCAACATTAGTATTTACCAGACCATTCTGCCTGCTCATCACGATACGGATATTGATGAAACCATTATACAGGCTACTCTTTAAACAGTCCAAGTGTTAATATCTCAGATGTTAACAAACTTCTTCAATCAAGAGATCCTCCCCTTCACTTGCAATATTGTAACTGGTTAGATATGAATCACCGATTGCATAGGTTCATTTTATTTACTGAAGAGGCTCAGTTTACTCAGGACGGGATCAATAACCTTCGCAGTAAACATACTTGGACGTTAGTCAATCCACACATCATGTGACAGTAGAATGTAATTTCCAGCACTGATTTAGCATCAGTGTATGGTGTAGTCAAGTTTGCGATCAGTTAATTGGATCATTCATAATCCCAGGATGCCTAAATTCCAACATTTATTTGGAATTTTGTAAAGACAATTGCTGCTGCTATTAGAAGATGTTCCACTAGCATCATCAAGACATTGCATCTACTTTTGTTGATGGTGGATATCTCCACTTCTCATATACCATATCAGCATACTTGCGCCTCCCTACTTTCATGTACTGTATTGACATACTTAAATGAGCAATTTCTATGGTGGGCCACACTCCTGGCTTACCATGCAAAATGCCCACCAGTGAAAAAGGTCATCTGATCTAACACTGTTAGATTTTTGTGTGGGGTTGAATGAAAAGTATTGTGTAGAGGAGAAAAGTTCATGTGCTCAAAGAGTTGTTGCTCATATTTCAGATGCCACTGCACAAATTAAGGAAAGTCATGCAGAGTTGCGTAGAGCAACACTAGCAGTCCGAAAGCATGCAGTCAAATGTATTGAAGGACAGATTTTTGAAAATTTACTGTAAATTTTATTAATTTTATCAGTTGCATTTTTATTTGTTTCACATTGTATCAATTGTATGTAAACTTCACTTTCTATAGTTGACAACATTTAAAAGTTTGCGTACAGTAAGAGTTTGTAATAAAATCAAATTTCTTGAACTGTATTTGTTTTTTATTGGGCTGTTCTACATAAATTTTCTCAGAATTAAATTCCCTACTAGTTTACATGTTTTGAGAATAAATTTTATGCATTTATTAGTCATTTAACAGAGTTTTTGTGTTAGAAATGTAAAAAAAAAAAACATGTTTTTAGATAACAAATCTTTCTGTTTTATATTGGTTATTATGAAAACTACTGGTGATATGACTTGGAATCTATTCCGTTCAATTTGTCAGGCCAGAAACCATCAATTTTACCTCTTAATTTGGATTCCTTGAATTTTAGTATGGTTTTATTTCACTCTTTGTCCAGGAATCAGGGCAAAATCTTTTGCTAGCCGTAACTCGCTAATGGAACGGTTTCTGGACCATTTTTATATGAACATTTTCATTATTTTTGCTAGTAGAATGAATTCAGGAAGCTCTGGTAACACTATGTGATTCACCTGTATAAATAAATATATTTATTAATAATTTTAAATATATACACTCACACTAGCCAGTCAAGAAGGCTCACTTCACTTATCCAACCTCTATGCAGGGCTCCATCCCTTCAGTTCCTGGGATCTAAGTGAACCCTGGAGCTTGCTTAGCTTGCCATTACTATCTTGTGAGGGGGCCCCATCTAAACTCCTGCAGTGTATGTTACATGGTTGTGAGAATAATACTGATAATAACAGTTAAATTATTCAGGCTTTATAGAAACAAAAAACTAAATTACATGAAAAATAAACTAAATTACAAAAGACAGAATAGTACTTACTAAAGTATACAAACCTTAGCCAAGGAAAAATTCATAACTTATCTCTATTACCAATGGGGGTAAGGCCTTGGTTTATGCCTTTAAACCTTTCCTGGGTAACACAAATATATCATGCAAATTTGTAAGCAATCGGTCAACTTGGTTCTTGCTTGATGGGAGAATAAACAAAAAGACAAACTTTTGGCTTTATATATAAGGAGATAATAATTATTCAGTTGTCATAAGTCATAATTAATCATGACATGTTATATTTTTCTGAAAATAATATTTTATAATTATTAAAGGAAATTTTTTAACTCTAATTAAATTATATCTTAAATCTGGGTAAAGCCTAAGGTGAGCAGACAGAGGCGTTCATCAGCCAGTAATGGTTTTGTAGTTGGTAGTTCTGTTAATGCCAGGATAAAGAAAAAATAAGAATTACATAATTTGCTTCACTTCACTATCGATAATGAAAAAACCAATTGTGGTCATAGAATAAGTATAATTTATTAGAATTTTTCATTGTCAGCATACAAAAACTTCTTGTCATAAGTTGGGGCAAATGTATGCAGTTTTTGTAATATCAAAAAATAAGTATGTAGATTTTTAAATAAAAAAAGAAGTTTTATCTTTATTCTTTTATTGCTTATTTACGGGTCAAAATCAGAGAGGTCAAGAATTCACTTCAGGAGAAGAATTTAAGGCAGAAATTACATTTAAATTTTACAGTGTTCTTCAAATCATACATTTTGTTCGTAACTATTAATACACTAATATTTTAAGCACTTCAATTAGTTAATTATACTTAAAAAGTAATTTTGGGAACGCGTCCACAAATAATTTTTTATGATTCAAGTAATTTTAAAACGATATAAAATGCAACATGCAATTTTTTTGCATTGCTCTCTAGACATTAATATTACATATTTTTATTACTTAAGGATAATAATGCATGCTTGTATTATTAAAATTGTAAATTTTTTTCATTTTCAAATGTTGTCTGACAGTTGAAAAGTCATTTCGTGTATGCTATAGCTTGGCCAAATGTTGCAAATTAGTTAGACTAGATGTTGCTAGTGAGCAGTCAAAGAAGTCAGTTTTTTGTCATTTCTGAACTCAGTTTATTTTTTTCTGGTAAGTACTTTTCAATTTATCATCTGTGTAACGTACTTTAATTGCATATCATTACGAGAATGCCATTTTGCATTTATTTAGCCAATAACTATGTATTTTTGTGTTTTTCTTAAAAATATTTTGGCTCTTAATAGATAAATTAAAAATTTGTCATAAGCTGGCATCCAAGATGGCGTCATTCCAGTATAAAGGAGAACATTATGTCAAATCATCATTTTGGGAATGTTCTCAGACTATGACAGACATTCCTGGAATGATTAATTCATGGTCAGAATGATGTTTGATCTTTACAAGTATGAAAAGTGTTCTGATTTTGTTATTTTACATCAATTTTGTGTTTATTTTCAGCAACAAGATGGAGAAAGATAAAAATAAAAAAAGCAGATAAACAAGAATATTTCAGCTTATTTGAGACAAAATGAAGAGACTAATGTACATAAATGCAAATTTCTAGATAAAATGACATCTAAGCAAAGAGAAATGAAAAGAAAAAAAGACAGAAAATAGTAGAGAAAGAAAACTAAATCTATAAATGAAATGACCAAGAGAGAAAAGGCAACAGAGAAAAGTATGGAAGAAAAATTCACAAACATAGTGAGAAAAAAAGATTGCTGGCAAATATATTAATTAATAGTCCTCCAGAAACCAACAATGAAAGCGAAAATAATTTGGGTTCTTATGCATCACGAAGTTTAATAAGAAAAACTGAAAATAAATAGACCCAAGGCACCCAGAATTATAAAAAAGCAAAAAACTAAAATCAGCAATATGCAACGAAACATAATTTGCGAGAAATAAATGGCACATGGAGAGAGAAACAAAGAAAAACATTTATTCGCCTAATAGAAAGTTCAACGACTTTAATAAAAGACTGTTCTTTTACTACTCCTGAAGTACAAAATAAATTATTGTTTTGAGGTTTTAGTATCTCAGCTAAAAGAGAACTCTTGACAAGTTAGCAAAAAATTCTAAAGAAAGGAGGTATTTCAGAAGTACGTGAGTGGCAGTCAAATTAATAAATATCGCTTTAATAAAGTAGCTCAAAATTTTTTGCCGAAGAACAAGGACAATAGAAATATTTTAGTTTTTGACAGAAAGCCTCCAACATTCCTCCTGATCAGTAAAAATGTTCATGAGAAAATTCAGTCTCTTTTTGAAAAATATAATGTTAGTAGAATGTGTCCTGTTAAAAAAGACTATGCTAAAGGAGGAAAACAAAAGCGTTTGCTTTTAGATAGTGTAAAGAATTTACATGGTAAATTTGTCACTAACGGCAATCAAATTGTCCTAAGCTACTCTTCTAAGAGAAAAGCCATATTGGTTTGTGCCTCCCAAACGAAAAGATCGCAACACTTGCTTGAGTGTAAAACATGAAAATTTTCAGTTCAAACTAAACGAACTGAACAGATTGGGTGAACTGGAATAAATTCTACATCAACATTGATTCAAGCATACAGCTGTGATGGTGCTTTGTACGATTGTATGTTTGGTACACGTTTGACTTGTGGAAAAATTAAATTGGATCCCGGCAGCAATGAAGATACAGTAGACTATTGTCAGTGGCAAGTGACAAAAGAGGACAGAATAATAAAAAGAGAGAAGAAAGTTGTGAAGGTTACTAGAATAGTCACAGTTACAAGCTCAGTGAAAGATCTGAAAAATCCATAGCTGAAGATATTTTTGATATGAAATAACATGTTTATAGCATGAAAATTTTTAAGGCAAAACGAGAAGTTCAAAATGGGTTAGATAAGACACAGATATGATACAAATAGATTTTACTGAAAATTATATGACTAAATGTGCGAAAGAATTACAGTCTACACACTTTGGAACATCTAAAGGCCAACTTACCTTCCACATAGGCGTCTTTTACTCAAAAAATAATGATTTGATACAAACTGGCACGTTTGTAACTGTGAGCAATAATCTTGACCATCAGGCCCATGCTGTTTGGGATCACTTAAAGCCTATTCTACAGAAACTTTTAAGTACAAGAGAAGAGAAGGTGTCTAAAATCTTCATATGTTTTCAGATGGCCCTACCTCGCAGTATCGAAACTGCACAAACATTTACTTATTGATAAAAACTCTGATGTACCATTTTCCACAAATTACATCCAAAACTTGGACTTATAGTGAGCCTGGACATCGTAAATGGCGCATGAATGGTGTAGGTGGCTTATTAAAGAAGAGAGCTGATGATTATATTTTAAAAGGAAAAGATATGTAAACAGCTGCACATTTTATCAATTTATTTGAAAAGTCAACGATTTTAGTTCAAGAAGTTATCAACGACGAAATCATGGCTGTGAACTCAGTACCTGAAAAATTGGATGCCATACCTGGAATCATGAATGTAACTAAAATAACGTGGCAGAAAGCATCGAACATATAGAGTTGTATTAGCATGTGAGATTTTTGAAGACAGTAAAATTGGAATAGACAGTAAAATAGTCCTTGCTTTTGGAATAAATAACCAGAAGTTCCTATAGACATGGACGTTTCTCAAGAACTACTGTCTTTGAAATTTAATAGAGCAAGCGTTTATCATGATGTGTGTGGTTTAAGCAGCTTAGATGAAGAAGATTTGTGAATGTTTATGGACTGACTCCGTGAACGTGAAAATGAACTTCATGCTGATACATACTATGGCCAGGATAAGGAAAATTTACATCCTAATTTAATTTGGCCTATGACATTTTTACTCATAAACATACTGAGCGAAAAAAAAGTTACATATAGATATGTTGCAATTGCAAGCACCTCATTTGATGAAGATGGTGATGTAAAAGTCATCTTTTTACATTGTTACCGAAATTCAGTCAAGATGTTTAAAATTGAACAAAAAGACGTTTCATATATTGTTTTTGATCAAATAGTGAAAATTCTTCCAACCTCTCAATTGCAGAAAAAAGGTAGATGTAGTTTTTATTGTTTTCAAGAAGACATTGATATTTTTGAGAAGTAAACACTTTTTTGATTCCTATTTACTTTTAATTCATTACCAATTTAAAATTTTGTTTATAGTAACTGTTTTAAAAATACTTAATGTGTGATATCTATTTTTGTAAAACTGATGTCAACTTTCAATAGTTTTATTTGTTTGGTGCAATTGACCAAAGTGTCTCCTAAACATTTGATTTCGCTGAGAAGTGTGCTATTTGTGCCATTTAACATTACAATCTTTAACTGTCATTCAGGGAACATACTGTTGTTTACAGGAATCTTGGAAAAAATCAAATTCAGTATTTGTTTACATATCGGTTTAAATTTCTATTAAAAAAAAATAAATATTTTACCGACTTACAACTTCTACATATGACTTTTAGCCACTTATGGTAAAAAACAAATCAAAGTTATATCTTAGAACTCACTCTGAATACAGCTAACAAAATTACTTATAAAAATCCATATAGATTTGCTTTTATATTTCAATCTCCATTTTCTCTGATTAATAATTGCATATTTTACGATTTTAAATAATTATTGTAGTGTTACATTTAAAAATCACATTTTTTAATTTTTAAAAACCGTTCCCAAAATGACATATATATACATTCACGATTTTATTGGATTATAAAAAAATTCCTTTTTTGCTTGGCCATTTTCAAAATAATTTTAGTACATATATGGTGCTTATTTTGTAAATTAAAATTAATGTTGAAATATAAGTTTATTTTTTTTAAATTTGGAATCTGAAAATGCTCACCTCTGATTTTGACCTATAAACATTTATTTTTATTCTAATGATAATCTTGTATGCCCAAAGATTTAAAAACTTATTTTCATAAAAACTTGTATTCACTTTTTCTATTCATTTTACTTTGCTTCTATCCAAATTTTATAAAAAATATAAAAGGAAGCGGAGAAAAAACAGTGCAACAAATCTGATACATTTTTATTTATTTCTCTTTTTTACATTTATAAATAGGTGATGTTTGTTGTATTTTAGTTCAGTATTTCTCGTGTCATAATAGTTTTAGTTGCTGATTAAATTACACTCTGGAAGAGATTGCTGTACAATTCTTGCACAACATTTAGGAAATGAATAGAAAAATCTTTTATGTTTCACTTGTAAAATGTTTGGTAAATTACTCTTATGATATCAGTAATCATTCAGAAGTTTTATTACTTCACATCTTTTGTAGCCATGCAAGGATGTAATTTTTTTATAATAAATTAATAATTTAAATTGTTTTTAACCTTATTAGAAGATATTTTTTAACAAGGAAATTTCTTAAATTTTATTGTTTCACATTTTTATAGGTAAATAATGAAAATTTATTTTTTTGTAGATATCTTATAATACTTTCTGCAAATATATTTAAATTTGTCTTGTTTGTCTGGCATCATGCATTTATATATATATATATATATATATATATATATATATACACTTAACAAAATGTACATTTATCTTAACCCTGATTGAAGTCTCTCATGACTTGACTTAAAATTTTAAAAGTGGATTAACCTTTTCTGTACGAAAAATATATTTTTTTGCATATAATCACTTAGTACACACTATTAAAGAGACTAATTGAAAAAAGCTCATAAAATCAATTAAAATATTTTTAAGAGTACATGAAATGTTTTCTTTTCATCATAAATGGTGTTTTATGATATTCTCATAGAAAATAAAGGGATATTAATTAAGGAGAACTGAAAAGATTAGTTTTGTATAAAAGATTCATTCTTAAATTTAGAATGGGGCTATTGCTGTAATGTTTTTAGTTTTATTATTATATATATTGTTTTTAATTTTCAAAACACATTTCAATGGGTAAAATTAAAATAATCCCTAAATTGACTTTGTTAAGAATGAAAGAAAAATGTAATCAATGTCAGGTTAGAAAGCTTTTTGTGGCAATTTTTTATGATCTACTGGTCAAGGATGAATTTTAGCCAAAAAATTCATCTGGATGATTACTATTAAAACATATAGATTCTTAAAAAGACTTTATAGAGATTTAAAACCAATTTCAAATAGTCCCTTTCCTTTTTCAGAATCAGTTTTTTATAATTTTTTTTTCATTGAGAATGTCTTTTTTAATAAAGATTGCATGACAAAACTAGGCATTGTTGGAATCATTAGAACCTGAGTTTGGTTATAGCAATTTAAAATCAAAATAAAATGATGATAGGTTAGAGGTAAATTTCTTATTGTGAGTGTGATTTAAAAAAAGTGGGGAAAATATACCAATTCGTTTGTACAGTGTTTCATGTATAGAATATGTTCTATGCAAAAGCTCTCCACTACGAATCTAAACAAAGCTGTTAACCTAATAATACCATACTGGGTGTCTGAGAATTATCTCAATACTTTGATGTCTTATTAAAAAGAGTAATAGTCATATTAATGAATGGTTGGGTTCTCTTTAATAGGTAACTCATTAAGTTTCCCTCAGCAAATACTAGATAGTGCTGTGATAGCAAACATAACTGCATATGCCAGTTGCCATGAATCCAATGATGAAAGTATAATGTTTAGAGTGGTTTATTGAAACAAAATCAGACACACAAGTTCAACGCAATTTTAGAGCTCTGTATAACTTAGAACCACCCTCTTGAACAAGTATTCGTTCATAGTGTGATAAATTTAAAGAAACTGGCAGTGTTGAACTTAAGAAGGGTGGAGGCAGGCCTAGCACATCAGATGTAAAAATGGATATCATTCGTCTCTTTTGTTTGCAGCCCTGGGAAGTCTACTTTTGAGTGTAGTGTGCAAGTTAAATCTTCTACTATCTACCATTCAAAATGTTTAAAAAAATGATTAAAATTGCATCCTTATAAGTTACAAATATTGCAGTACATTACAGCGCAAGGTCATACTGCTAGGAAAGAATTTGCTGTGGGAATGATTGAACAAATTGAAAATGATAATTGTTACCTTAAAAAAGTTATGTTCTCAGACGAAGCTATTCACGAGTCTGGAAAAGTGAACAGAGAACATTCCAATATAGGGATCAGAGAAGTGATGTGTTGCACTTTTGACTGTTAGAGGTTGTCCAAAAATTAATGTTTGGTGCTGACTGCTTCAAATCTTCTGATTGGACCTTTTTTCTTTGCAGAAATGGTAGTTAATGTGAATATCTATTTGGATTTGTTTACATTCAGCTTGAAGAGTAGCAACCCAAAATGAAATCATATTCCAACAAGATGCAACACTGCCACATTAGTGTGTGAATTCCTGAACAACACATTCCCAAATCGCTGGATTGGATTTGATGGACACATGGATTGGATTTGATGGAGGATTTTTTTAACACATTTGAACTTGTAGATATGTTACAATGAACATGGCATGAAATTGATTACCGGATGGGTATTTTGCGAATTACTAATGTTACACTAATTGAATGTCTTAGATTACAGGTAAAAAAAAAAACTTTCAGTTTTAATGTTTTTCTAAATTCATACAATCAATGTTTATATCATAATAAGTAAATAATTTACTCAACATCAAAGTTGTCCAGATAATTCTCATACATCTGGTATATTTAAGCCGATAATTAATTAATTTTTAATACATTAGTTTTAATTGTTCATTAATGAAAAGTAAAATATAGATTTTTACTTTGATTTAAAAACTTATGTTTGTATATATAAAATACCCGTTCTCTTCTGTAAGTTATTTTTATCTTAGATTATTTTCTTAACATGATAGTTCTACAAATGTTGAATTAAATATTAAAGAGTAAATAATAAGAGTTAATAAGAAGAATAATAATAAGAGTTAATAATAAGAGTTAAATATTAATATTAAAGAGTAAATAATCAATGTTGTGCATTAGCTATTCAATATAACAAAAAACAAAGAAGCCTGACTAGATAGGTTAGAAATAATTACATGTATCTTATTTCAAGTAGTTTTCCTTATACATAACATCCTGGATATATTTAAAATTAACATTTTTATACTATTTTGTAGTCATTTAAGACTTTACTTTCTAAAGATTATCTCAAAAACTGCACTTTTTTCTTTTAAATAACATGAAAGTGTTATTTTGTAAATTTTATGCAGAACATATGTATAATTTTAATAAATAATTGCTTTTTAATTTGTTAATGGTTTGGTTAAGTTAACATGTGTAATAAAATACTACTTACAAATTACAACAATAATAAATTTACATCTATGATTAAACAGTATGTTAACAGTTCTTAAATATTTAATTTTTTTTATAAAAATATATTTTTATTTCAGAGGAGATGTGGTCACAGCAGATTGTATTGAAAAAATTATTAAAAAAGATTGGACACATCCTCTTACTGGAGAAAAATTATCAGAAAAAGACATAATCTATCTTCAGCGGGTAAGAGCAGCTCTATATATATATATATTTTTACGTACTGGGTGATTAACAAAGTCGTCTTACCGACACTTTCTGAGGTCATTCTACTAATAAAAATAATGAAAAAAGTTCATATAAACGTGGGTCTAGAAATTCTCCGTTAGAGAGTTAAAGCTAGCAAAACATTTTGCCCTGATTCTTGGGCATAGCATAAAATAAAATCATACTGAAATTCTAGTAATTCAGATGAAGGGGGTAAACTTGGTTTCTTGTGGTTTTTGACCTGAAAAATTGAATAAATTAGGTTCCAAAAACCGTCTCTCCAGTAGTTTTCATAATATCTGATGTAATATAAAAAATTGGTTTTTAAAAAACATGATTTTTAATGTTTGCAATACAAAAACTTTGTTAAATGACTAATAAATGCATACAATTTATTATCAAAACTTGTAGAAAGTTTAATTCTAAGAAATTTGAAGTAAAATAACACAATAAAACACAAATACAAGTTTAAGAAATTTGGTGTTATTACTAAGGACTACATAAAAAGAACTTAAATGATAACTACAGAAAATTGAAACAATGTTAAAAAATTGATATATTTATTAAAGTTTACAGTAAATTTTCAAAAATTTGTTTTTCTGCTTCAATACATTTGGCTGCACACTCAAATTGCTAGTGTTGCTCTCCAAAATTCTGCATGACTTGCCTAAATTTGTGCAGTGGCATCTGTATGAGCAGCCGTTTCAAGTATATGAACGAACTCTTGTACATAATACTTATCTTCTAATCCTACATGCAAAAATCTAACTGTGCTGGATTAGGTGTCATCTGGATTGACTTATGCCGAAGTGTCTTCTTTGCAAAGGCTATCCCAAGTAAACTGAGTCTCATCAGTAAATAAAATGAATCTGTGCAGTCAGTAGTTCATATTCAACCAGTTGCCGTATTGTAAAAGAAGAATCTTTTGGTTGAAGATTTTTGTACTTGTTGATTATAGTAAGAATACAGCTTGTTACTAACTGCCTTTTAACACCATAGACTGGGAAACTCCAAACCTCCAGGAAATGTGTCGTATACTAACACTTGGATTGTGGTAAGGAGTAGCCTCTATAATGGTTTCATCAGTATCAGCATAATGATGAACAGGCTTTATGGTCACGATGTTTATTTTTTATTTATTTATTTTTATTTTTTAATGAATTAACCTTATTGTTAAGATTCTGTTAAGATTCTGTCTGTGATATTATCTTGTGTTTTAGGGTGGAACTGGCTATTCAATTACCAATCAGACTCTACAAGCAAAACATGAACGACCAGTATTGCAGGCGTAAGGAAGAAAAACTTATGTATAATTTATTATTAGAAAAATACAAAAGTTAAAGAAATTTTATTGTACATAGCTTGCTTTTTTAAATATACATTGCTTTTCTTTATATGCATATCACATAATATTATTTTCATCCTCTACACAACTAAATGGCTTCCACAAACTGATAAACTCTAAAACCTTTTTTCGCTGTTCTTCAAATTTTTGATATCTTGGTTTCCGCCATATGCTATGATCTATATCAAGCATACCACCAATAATTTCCTAGAATTAAAAAAAAAAAGAATTATATAGATGTAGTTTTTAGTTTTTTAATAGACTATTTTATATTATATATGATGTCTTCAGAAAATTTTTGAAAATTTTTAATCTTTATTATTGGTCCTTGTCTCCTTCACAGTACTCCCTTCCCCTCTCCACATTTTTCCCTACAGTGTCTTTGCAAAGAAGCAGTCTGGATGATAGCTTCATCTGAAATGACCTTTAAGAAAAAATCCCAAGGAGTCAGGTCTGGCAAGTAGTGAGGCTTTGATATTTGACAACTGATGCTTAATGTGTGGGCACATTGCTGTGAAGGAATCATGAGTTGTCTTGCTGGTCAGCTGGTGGTTCCCTAGTTCAAACTGTTGGTTTTTGTCAAACTGCTGTAAAACACCTTGATAGTATGTATGGCTGACTGTTTGACCTTAAGGCAAGAATTCAAAATGCACCTGTTAAAATCTAAAATGACAGCATTTTGACATATTGGATTGATCAGGGAGGCTCTGATTTTTGGCAACTGATGCTGAATGTGTGGGCACAACAGCACTTTGACATATTGGATTGAGACATGTGCTTTCTTGGGGTGTGGAGATTCTTTACCAATCCATTGATGATTGAACTTTTGTCTCAATAGCTATTATCATCAACAATAGCTTGTTCAAGAAGTTGCTGACAAACGACTATGTTCTTTCTACTTTTCAATATTTCAGTGAAAATGTCCATCTCAATCGAGATGCTTACCTCTTCTACAAGTTCTCTGATAGTCAACTAGCGATTTGCATGCACTAGATAATTCATTTTATGAGCATGGGTGTCCTCAGTTTATGTCGAAGGCCTTCCTGGTCAAGGGTCATCTTAAATTGATTGATGATCACTTTTGAATCGTGAAAACCATTCGTAACATTATGTGCAACGCAGAGCATCATTATAGTAAGCTTGTTTCAAGAGCTGAAATATCTGTTAATGTTGCACTCAAGTAACACGAAAACTTATCAACAATCCAAAAACACAGGAGGTTATGTGGACCATAATGCTGCCAACCATAGGCCACTAAATCAACACTGTGTTCCGTATAACCTCCTCTGTAACATGTTCTTGAATTGTTGATATCTCGTTTAGTTTTCATGTTATTGTTATTTTAGTGCAACGTGTTAGTAGCGATTTTCGGGAGTAATGATGATAAATGTAAAATTTTGGTGAAACTGGGGAAATTTTCATACAAACATTTCAGCTTTTGAGACAGCTTACTAAGGATCACAATGAATTGGCAAAGGATCTTCATATCCCAAGAAAGCAAAATCAGTCTCGATACAATTTTAAAGACATGCTGTCTGTTTTTTATTTTTTTATTTTATGATTTTAATGGAATTGTACAATAGTCAACTGTGCATACAGGTGTTTTACAATGGTAATGCCAGATGTACAATCTGGCCACAATTTCCTCCTGAGTTTATATAACCCTACATTGCTCATATTTTCAAATACGAGCAAAGATATTCAAATATTTTTTCCTAGAATTGTTGATATTATTTATAACAAGAAATAATTCCTTGACATACAGTTTCTTAAAATATGAAGTGATTTATTTGTTGGTCCTAGATTAGAGGAGTAATGTTTTTTCTTTTCCTGTTTAGCCTTTGGTAACTACTGTTCAGATAATACTTCAGAGGATGAATGAGGATGATATGTATGAGTGTAAATGAAGTACAGTCTTGTACAGTCTCAGTTTGACCATTTCTGAGATGTGTGGTTAATTGAAACCCAACCACCAAAGAACACCGGTATCCACGATCTAGTATTCAAGTCCGTGTAAAATAACTGGCTTTACTAGGACTGATTGCTGGAACTCTCGACTTCCAAATCAGCTGATTTGGGAAGACGCGTTCACCACTAGATAAATGTTAGGAGGCAGAAACTTCTCTGTGATAAAACTAAACTTCTCAGCCAACTCGTCTTGCAAGTTTGGAGGCTGAGCAGGAGCACTGTCCATCACAAGAAGGAATTGTAGTGGCATTAGAGATATTTCTTGCACTTGAGGCAAAGGCTTCATAAATCCACTCAATGAACAATTGCCTGAATATCCAAGCCTTACTATTAGCCCTTCATATTACAGACAGTTTACCTTTTATTATATTATTTCTCTTAAATATCTTTGGATTCTCAGAGTGATAGTCAAGGAAAGTCTTTTCATCATGAGCAATGTAGGGCTTATTTGGTCAGTTTCATCACTGTTGAATACTTGTTGGGAAAGGATCGTCACGGTTGAATACTAGTTCTTGTATATATTTCTTAGCAACTTCTAGGCCTGAGCTTCCAATCTATCAAAGCCTAATTACATTATGTATTCCAGTTCTCTTCTTACCAGTACAAATGCTCTTAACAAGGTTTGTTATTAAGAAGTCATCATGTAATCAATTCACTTTTGAACATTTATCACTAGCTAACCATTTCTCATTTATCCAAATAACAATTTCTCCATTTTGTCAAATCAACTGTAGTCTTTGTTTACTAATAACTTTACTCCTTTTGCATAGCTTTTTTGATTGTCTCTCCCTCTTTTTTAATATAGACTAATAACATTGCGATAGTGAATTTCATAGCAAAATCAGAGTTATGAACACAATTTTAATTTTTAGATATAATTTCTTTTTTCATCTACTTTTTAACATTGTTTGGCTTCATGATAGTCTAAAGAAAATGTTAATTAAATTTGGAAAACAGCAGTAACAAGTATACAAAAACAACACAATACTTATTCGAGAAGCAGTCCAATAAATACAACTAGAACATCAATCTATCCTCAGTGAACTCTATTGTAAAATTAGCATCCCCCCCCACTAATTTTCAGACTCAATGGCATCAGCACTAGTACTATTCATAAGCTGATATTCTGTTCACAATTTGAAGCTTTTTTAATCAGATTTTTGTTCATAAACCAAAGATTCACTATATAATTCTTTATCATTCTAGATTATCTTTGAGATTTAGATTATTTTATTACATGTTTATATAAATTTAATAAGATAATCCAAAACTTTAATCATACCTGAGCAAAGTTCTTTGGAAATACTTTTTCATCTTCAATTACATGGGCATAACCTGGCTGCATACCAAAATCTACAGTAAAGTATGGTAACCCACGTGGAACAGCACGACGTACATTCTTCCCTGTAAGATCTATCAACTTTTTATTTGAAGCCCACTCAGTCTCACATTCTTGAATAGCTTTCTGTATGGATTAAAACAATGTTATTATATTTACTAATAGACTAAATCATTAAATCTAAATGAAAAATCATTGAAATCTGAACAATTTTTTAAAACTTTCAGTAAATTGCAAGATACTTAATAAAACAATAAAGAAAAAAAAGGTTCTAATACAATTAACTCATTCTAAAACAAAATTCCGTATTAACAGAATAGGCACCTTTTCTTCAAAAGATTAAATTGTAGAATTCAAAATTACCAGCAGAACAGTAACAGCAGAAGTCATTCTTCTATTGAAATTCTATAACAGATGTTTTCCATGTAGGGGAAAACTGTAGCTGGCTGATATTTATATCAATTGTTCACTACTGCATTTAGCAATAACCCCTAAACTAA
This sequence comes from Lycorma delicatula, assembly GCF_047948215.1. Taxonomy (NCBI): domain Eukaryota; kingdom Metazoa; phylum Arthropoda; class Insecta; order Hemiptera; family Fulgoridae; genus Lycorma; species Lycorma delicatula. Next base: position 22,602,868 of record NC_134456.1, on the reverse strand, counting down.
ATTGAAAACAGGGCTGTAGCAGAAAGAACGATCTTGCTGCTGTAAATTAAACAGAAGCAACATCACCTTAGGCCTACTTGGTTACACCTTACTGCTACAAAGTTTGGTTATAGAAAAATACCTTTTTTATTGACCAGCATAATGAATTCATATATAGTTTTTTTAATAGTCAATAAAAAAGAACAAACTTTAACAGGAATTTACTCTAAAAATTATAACTCTGTAAGATTAATTTGGTTTTGTAACAAATACATAGTCTTTTTAATTTATTGTACTTGTAAATAGAGATTTTACAGTTTTCCTGTTAATTGCTGCTGATTTACTTTTCTTTTTAATATTAAAAAAAATGTCTTAATGAAGCCTATTACAGATTATTATACAATAAACTTAATTGCAAAAACGAACGATAAAATAAAATATTTTGGTGTACCTTAAAATAAACTGGAGCAACATCACCAGATTCCTTTGGGAGAGGAACACATTGCCACACTGTATGTGGTGCATGAGAAAGGTAAATTGCACATTCAAAAAAAACAACATCCAAATCCTTTGACAAAAACATTTTCACCAATGCTTTCCTAAATACCTGCAAACATATTTACATTAAATACATCTTAATTTTAAAAACATAAGAATAATTAAAGAAATATTATTTCTCTAAATAAACACTCCTTAAGTGCCACCCTTTACCAGAGGAAAATGCCAACCATTTTCTCTCATCATTTTAACACATAAAAGACTGCTAAAGATTAATAATAATTTCTATTTGATAAAATAATTTTCTTTTTACTGATAGACATATAATCAATCAAATAAGGTCTGTCAGAAGTAATTATTTTTTAGTTGTAGAATAGCCTTCACTTCTGTGGAATTGGATGATTTTTGCAAAAAATTTATCACAAACTTTTTTTCTTCTCTAATACTACAACAAAAACAGAAAATATTTAATTTCTAATAAACCATTCATTGATGTGCAAAGAAAATATCTCTGACAAGCCATGGACGCACAGAAGTGAATGTTATTTTTAAAAAATCTCCATACACAAAAAAATGGAATTTTTTACACATTAAAATCATGCTATACCAGTCTAATCACAATTAACAATGTAAACAAACTTTATTGTACCATTTAAAACAATTTAGTTAAACATATATTTAAAATAATTTATTGAACCATTTAAAAATTTAGCAATCTTACTTTAAAAACATGTGAAATCTGCAAAAGCTGATTTTAAAATTTGTAGAAGAAAATACTTACATTATCTTAAAATTTTATTACTGAAAAAACTTGTTAACGTGGTTTTTATAGTTGGCCTAAACTGTACTTACATTATCTTAAAATTTTATAACTGAAAAAAACTTGTTAACGTGGTTTTTATAGTTGGCCTAAACTGTCACAATAATTATCAACCTATATTTTAAGATTTATTAATATACTGCCATGACTATTAGGTTTCAACACTGCACCCACAGACTCAATTTAAGAAACAATTTATGTGATGCAACAATTCTTGACAGATTGAAATGGGATTGTCTTTACACTAAGTGATTAATGGTAGAATGAACTCTGTTTAAACATGATTTTAAGTTTTTCTCAGTCTGTGTGTTATGATATTAACTAATTGAAATACTTCAATATACTGCTACTTTCAGCCAGTCTACCAGTGAAAACCCATACCATTGACTCTCATTATCTTCGACTTCTATTGAACGTAAGAGTCAACATCATTCGACTCAGTTACCTTACATAAACTTAAATCAATAAAAAAATAATTGATCAAAACAAGTTGTTTTGATGTTTTAATAAAATTTACCTAGTTTAACACAACATTTAATGTCAAAACACTGCTTAGTAAAGTTGTCCATTCCAGTGTTGAAATGCACACAATGATATACATGACAAACTTTAATCAGAGTTGCACACCAGGCCATTATTCATTACGCTTTAAATGAAAATTAATGGTAAGGTGTGTAATAGAGTAAAATTAAAAATACAAAATCAACTAAGTATAGCAATAATAAAAAATTACAACTTTCTGACCATTATTTCTTCCCAGATATCCTCATCTAGTTGTGTTGTACATGAAACATGTTGTGAAGGAACTATTAGGCAGTGTCCTTCTGTCAAGCTTTCATATGGAGGAACACATAAATACACCTAGAAAAAGGGAACAAATATCATAATCTAGCAAACTGCGCATCATAGCAGCAGAATATAATTATAAAAAGATAATATTTATCTGAATAAATTAGTTTTTTCACTTGCTGCTTATACCTTCTTCAGTTTCCTCTATATTTCTCTATGTTTTTAAGTCTTTCACAGAGATATACATGAAAATTTTCAACATTAAGAAGAAAAAAAATTAATTATAAAACTGCTTTTAGAACATACAATAAAAAAAAAACAAATCAAAAGTTTATAAAATAGATTGAAGAGAGCAGCAAGATTGTAAAAATTCCATATTGGAATGACAATGCAGAAATTAAAAAAAATTCCTTCAGGACCATTTACCAGCAGCTATATTATCAGGACCATCTGAAACTTCAAGAATTAAGAATGAGAGTAAACATAATAGCTGTAAAATGTAATTACAGTCAACTTAAGAAATATAAAATAAATAAGGCAAATACTTAAAAGAAGTGAGAATTGTCATACCAATACTGTTGAAGAACTTGTGAATATCTCCTAATGAAATAAAAATGAAGAGATCTAAATATGAAGAAAAAATAGAAATTTGTGGCAAAATGTAATGGGACAAACAAGGTTGGTTGGGGCCTTTATTATGACCAGGTTTGATTAATTAGATAATAAAAGAATGTCTACTATTACTTCAAGCTGGTAAAAACTGTAGAAGACAGATTGTTACATATAAAAAAAAGAGAAGTAATAATGTAGGATGTAATATGTGATTAAATGTGCTGAATTTAAAAATCATAATAAAAAATACTAGAAAAGAGTGGAAAAAATTTGGTTTGGTTTTAAGACATTTTCTATGGGGTATGATTTCAAAATTAAGTCACGGTGGAAAACACATACTATGTCATATTAAAAAGTAGACTGCATGCTGTTATAAATCATTCAAACGAGCCAGATATGTTAAAATTTCAAGATTAGGTGAATGTTGAAATATTATTAACATTATAATCAATAAGTTATGTGAATGCTATGCATGAATAAAAATAATCTGTTTAATTATTACAATAGACTGATTTCAAGAAAAGTCGATGAAAAAAATGATATATCAGATATTACAGCTGGAATATGGCATGAATAAAGTTTGGAATAAGGCCATGATGAAATATATCTTTAATTAGTTAAAGGAAATTATGAAGGAGATCATGATGGTCTGGAAAATGAACACCAAATATATCAACGTCAAAAGAGGAATAAGAAAAAGGCCATCAGAAAGACAAATGCAGGACCTGAATGAACTTGCGACTTACTGGGAAAACACCAAACACAATGAACATCTTAAAAAAGCAGAGGCTTTACAAGTGAAAAGATTCCATACCATGGTGCAAATAAAACCTACTGCTCCTGATTTCAAACATACTATAAAGTACTAGCTGGACAATAATCATATATTTCTGGTGGCTTGAAAATAAAAATAATCTACTAGATAAAAAAAAATAATGCCAATGATCATTTTTTCAATCATCTAACAAGTTTACAACTTAAATATCTTCCTGGAATGTTAGACATGTAAAGGGTTAATCTGGACTTTGTTTTATCCAATTTAATGATTTTAACAATCTTATTAAAATACTTTAATCAAACTGTTGATCTTCTGAACATGGGTCCCTTTTACTAGATACGTCATTTCAATTGTATGGCTGTAGCTAACAGTGCCGTGCTTTCAGGCACATGTATTTATCGGCAAGCTTATTTAAGTCTGCCAATGTTTTGGATTAATTACAACTAGTTCAAAATAAGCGTTCACTGTGATTGCTTAAGTGAATCTTTTTTTTTTTATTCAATAAAAGTTTGCATCATGCCCGAAACATGTTGCTGTATTGTTTGAGTATTGTTGGGTTTAAATACAAGAAGTTGTAATTTTATTTAGAACAATTATGATTTTTCAGTTTTCATTTATTTTTACAAATAAAGGTGATAATTAATATCTGCAGTTCTTCATCAAACACTGATAAACACTAATATCGTTAAACTTTTCTGATGTTTGTTGTGCAAGTGAGAACCATTTTTCAACAATGTAATACTTCTTTAAAACGTTTAATTTTTATACTTTCAAGAAGTTTCTGTCAAAGAAAGAAGGCTGAATTATTATCCATATCGAATACAGGTTTTCCATGAGCTAACTAACTGATTATTTTAAAGGAATTCACTACTGATAATGATTCAAGAACTTCATTAGAGTCTACAGTGGAATTTTAAATCAAGTGTTTTTCATAGATGAAGCATGGTTTTTCACATTGGTAGGTATGTTAAAAGTCAGAACTACTGGACCTGGGGAACTGAAAACAAGTACATCTTCTTTGAATCTCCCCTACATCCTCAAAAAAAAAAACAGGCATATGATGTGCAGTTTCAAGGCGACAAATAATAGACCCTTGATTTTTGAAAAAACTGTGGCTGCAGCCACATACCAAGAAATTTTCCAACAGTTCATAGCTTTACAGCAAGAGGATGAGTGTGACTGCTGGTTGCAACAGGATAGCACCACTTACAGCTATGAGCTGTAAAATCTCTACTACAGAGATTTTACAGCATTTTTTCAAAGGAAGCATCATAATTTCTAAAGGATTGTGGCCACCAAAAATCTCTGGATCTAACTAATCCAGACTTCTTTCTATGGGGTTATTAAAAAAAAATTGTTTATTAGAACAATCCTCACACCTTGCAAGAATTGAAGACAAACATTACCGATACCATCCAGGAAATAGAGAGGGTACAGCAAACAAGAGGACCTAGGTACATGGTCAACATGTTGACAAGTGCGTGGAAATAAATGGCCATTATAATCAAAACCTTCTGTAAATTATTATCTAAATGTTTGCCAATAAAATACTATTTACAGACTAATCAAAATGAAGGGGGCCTCATTTAAGTTTAATCCTGTATGTCCCATTCTTATCTCTGCTTCTCATTCTTAGTTGAACTGAATGCAAATTTTAGAGCAAACCAGTGAGAAAACTATGAAGTGGATTTATTTGTTTCTTAGATTAGAAAGACAATTTTTTAAAGGATCTGACAAAAAGCATATTTAAAAAACTGGTCTTTACCAGCTATTCTCATACATATATTCAAATATAAAATTTATTTCTTCCTAAATTTTTTATAATTACAATAAAATAGTTCATTTGTCAACATGCACTTGTCAACATGTTGACCATGTACCTAGGTCCTCTTGTTTGCTGTACCCTCTCTATTTCCTGGATGGTATCGGTAATGTTTGTCTTCAATTCTTGCAAGGTGTGAGGATTGTTCTAATAAACAATCTTTTTCCGTAAAGTGATATAATTCCTTAAAGAATTTCTTTCTAAATTATTTAGTTTTTACCTTTT